>NC_041003.1:32399759-32640691 GCF_004193775.1 Glycine soja
TGGAATACACCAAGATATCATCTATGAAGACCACTACAAAACTATCTAGGTAGGGATGAAAGATCCTATTCATGTAGTCCATGAACACACCAGGGACATTGGTCACACCAAAAGGCATAACCAAGTACTCATAATGGCCATAACGGGTCCTAAAGGTAGTCTTCGGAATATCCTCAGGCTTCACTCTAATCTGGTGGTAGCCTGACCTGAGATCTATTTTACTAAACACACAAGCCCCCACTAATTGGTCCATCAGGTCATCAATCCTAGGCAAAGGGTATCTATTCTTAATTGTCATCTTATTCAGCTAACGATAGTCTACACATAGCCTCATGGTCCCATCCTTCTTCTTAACTAACAACATCGGCGTTCCCTAGGGTGACACACTAGGCCTCACAAAATGTTTCTCTAAGAGCTCCTCTAACTGTTTCTTAAGCTCGCTTAGCTCTATAGCGGACATCCTATAAGGTGCTATGGATATAGGCCCAGTATCGGGCACTAGATCTACAGAGAACTTGACCTCTTTCTCAGGTGGTAATCCAAACACCTCCTCAAACACCTCCAGAAAATTCCTCACCAAGGGTATATCACTCACAAGGGTTTTGGTCTCGGCACTCATACTAGCTAAGATCATGTATACTTGTGCATCCTCCCTAAAAGATGCCTCAACTTGGTTAGCAAATAAAGACATATCACGTTCACTCACATCAGACTCAAGAAAGACAACAGATTTCTCAAAACAGTTTAATGAGACATGGTTGGAAGATAACCAGTCCATACCAAGAATAACATCAATCTGGCTCAAAGGTAAAACAACCAAATCAATCAGAAACCATCTATCAGAAATTAAGATAGGACATTGCAAGCACACAACAGAAGTTAAAACAAACCCACTAGTAGGTGTATCCACAATCAAGTCAAATTTCAAAGATTACACAGGTAAGGCAAGTTTTTTAACACAAACACGAGAAATAAACAAATGTGTTGCACCTAAATCATACAATAAGGGTGTGACTCATGCAGGTTTTGATGATGTCAAAAAGAATAATGCAGGTTTTGATGATGTCAAAAAGAATATACTTGATAATGGTTGTCATCATCAAAAAGGGGGAGAATGTGAAACATGCAGGTTTTGATGATGCTAAAAAGAATTTGCTTGATAATGATTGTCATCATCAAAAAGGGGGAGAATGTGACTGTATGAATACAGGGTTTTGATGATGCCAAAGTAGAATCAAACAAGGTTGATTACAAGGTTACTTCAACAAACATTCAAAGGTTAAGCATTTCTTCAAGATTAATTCAAGGTCAAGCAAACAAGATCAAGAAAAAGATAAGGCCTCAAACAATCTCACTGGTTGATTGCTTTTTGCCTTAAAACAAATTGTTTTCAAGAGATCAAAGGCTCTGGTAATCGATTACCAGACAGTGTAATCGATTACCAGAAGACAAGTTTGCAAATCAGCTCCTTAAAAGGGTTTGAAATTTGAATTTTGAAAGCTGTAATCGATTACCATTGGTGTGTAATCAATTACCAGTAACGGAACTCCTGGAATTCAATTTGAAAAGTCATGACCCTTCAAATATAACTAGGTAATCGATTACCAGAAACCTGTAATTGATTACCAGTGAGAAAATTTCAGAAAAAGCTTTTTGAAAAGACACATCTCTTCAAACCATTTTGAAAAGGCACGATGGTCCTATATATATGTGTGTCTGACTTCAAAAAGTAAGAGAGAGTTTTCAAAGAGAACTTAATTTTCAAATGCTCTCTAAACAACTCTTGGTCAAACACTTGCAAATCTATTGAGAATTCATCTAGGAACTTCAACTTGTATTATCATCTCTAAAAGAGAGAAATTCCTCTAGGATCTTCAATTTGTATCATCTACTCTAAAGGAGAGAAATCTTTCTATTCATCTATTGAACTCATTTGTAATCAAGAGACGGTGTGTCTCTTGGAGTGTTAGAATCTTGAACACAAGGGTGAGGGATCCCAAGGTGTGTTCAAAGTCTATAAAGGATTTACAGAAATAGTGGAAAATCTCAAATTGGTTGCTTAAGGACTAGACGTAGGCATGGGAAGTGGTCGAACCAGTATAAATCGAGTTTGCAATTCTCTCTTCCCTTATCTTATTTATTTTATTGCAATCAATTTTGTCTTGCATGTTTAAATAACATTATTAAATTGATTATTGCTTCTTCTTCTACATTCTGAGCCTATCATTTAAAAGGGGGTTAAAAGTTTGTTAGATGAAAATTTTGAAACTTAATTCACCCCCCCCCCCCGGTCTTAAATTATTGAGATCACTTGTCCAACAATGGGTACTTGACTTATGAAACACATACCTCGAATGAGATCATCAGACTGTGCGGCATCAGCACTACTAAGAGCAAACACTCTCCCTATGGTCCTTAGTCGTCTGCTCTAGTTATTCAGACTCCCACTACTCTTCTCCCTCCTAGGATGTGGACAACTAGTACTGATGTGGCCCTTACCACGGCAATTGAAACAAGTCACATCACTATCTAGGCACTCATGAGCAAAATGACCAATCCTACCACACTTAGCACAACGGGATGGCGTAGCAAGTGTAGCAGGAGCACCACCACCGCCACCTCTACCAGCAAGCTGAGACACCTATTAACTAGCTGAGAACTCCCACCAGCTGGGTGAAGTCCTCCACTGGCGGGCTGGAACCCTCCGGTCCTCTGTCCCCTAAAATGGTTGCCATATTGCCCAAGAGGAGCATTATACAGCTTAGCATAACTGTGAGTCACAGGCTTCTTCTCTTTCCCATGTCTGGCATTGGCATTCTTATAGAATGTGACCTTCTCCCGTTGATCCTCGTCAAAAGATCCTACACATGTTAGTTAGTTGGGAAAAGTTATGGATGTCGTGACAGTTCACCATCATCTTCACTTCTGGTCGGAGGCCATTGATAAACTTTACACATTTGAACCTCTCCCCAGCTTTCCCCTGATAATGAGGAAAATACCTTACAAGGTTCTCAAACCTAGCTACATACTCTGCCACCATCATGCTTCCTTGTTTCAGCTCGAGAAACTTCATCTCCTTCATGTTCTTCATGTCTTCTGGAAAATACTTCTCTATAAAATTTTGTCTGAAAGTCCCCCATGGGACAACAACACCACCTACTCCCTCCAGACGTCAGCAAGTGTTCTCCCACCGAACTCCACCTCATCTGCCAGGAAGTGAGTAGCAAACAACACTTTCTTCTAGTCTTGACACTCCGTCACCCGAAAGATCTTCTCAATCTCCCTCAACCAAGCCTCAACACCCTTAGGATCATAACCCCTCTTGAAGGTAGGTGGGCCATTCCTTTGAAAGCAATCTAAACCATGGTATGCAACTGCTCCTCCATCGCCTCCCTGATTGGCAATAACCTGAGCCAAGTTATTCAGGGCCTTGGTAAGAAGTCTCTCTCTCTCATTTCTCGCAACCATTACTTCCTATGTCATGCAAGAAGCAAAAACTTGGAGAAATATACCAATACAATAGAGTAAATCTCTAAACAGAACAAAACAAAACACAACAATACATCAGAGTACACAAAGAAACATAGAAAGATCATAAGACACATGGTCGAAAGGTCCGACCTGCTCTAATACCACTAAATGTGACACCCTCTATCCCACACATATATATTAATAATAAAAGGAATAAGAATGCATAATTAATTAAAATTTTAAAAAAACATTTAAATAAAAACATTTCAAAAGGGTAAAAGGTTCACATTCACTTAGTGAAATCATAATAGAACTTGTTCCAATAATGATAAAATCACCTTGGCTCAAAACAAGGCCGCCCATTCTGAATGAAAAGAAGTCACACTAAAGCGAAAAATATAAAACAACTATATAATTCATAACATATGAAATAAAACCCTATGCCCCGATGTCACATTTATCAGAGCATTTCTTTGACACAGACTAAGTCTCTCCATCTCTAGCATGGAACTCGTCATATGTAGGCTCACCTGAACAAAATGACATTCATCCCAAACACAAACACACACTGAAAATGAATTATCACATTCGTATATAATAAAACACTAGAGCATGTGAAACATATAATGCTTAGAGCTGAATTTACATAAACAACACCCCTTCACAAAATCAAACACATTATTCCCACTCATTCAAGTTCATACACTCCAAAAAATAAAATCAAACTGCAATTGTTAACTTAATGAAAGTCAAACACAAGTGTTATGCAACAGATACACTAGACTCAAACCTACATGCAATGTGATACCATTTTCAGTGAAAAACCTTGTCAGGCACCTAGGAGTACATGAGGAGACATGCCTCACAATGGGTAAGTCAAGTCACTCTCACTATGTGAAATCATAGGGAGACCAATCAAGGTCACTCTGTTTTGCAAGAATTCTCCAACCATGTGGGATCAACACAAGTTTAAAGGAGCACTCAAATCAAGTGTATTTACCCCCAAGGCCTAGACTCTGAGGAGTCCATCAGGGTCTCTGCCTCCTGATTCAGGTCACTTGAATTTAAGTGTGAGGAAATTTCACTCACATAACTTTTGATATTCATGTTTCATCTTACAATTTATAGAGTACAAAGCATAAGAGAGAGAAAGGGGGGAAAGACAGCCTAGCCTAGTCTATGTGACAGCCTAGTCTAGTCTATGTCTGCTAACTTCTAAAACAAGGAAAAAATATTTAGTAATGATGCATACAAATCTAATTTAGAAACCCCAAAAGATATTCAACACTCCCCCTCAAGCTGGAGCATATAGATCATATGCACCAAGCTTGGAACAAATAGATTGAATCCTAGGTCCTCACAATGACTTAGTCAAAATATCTGCTAGCTGATCATTAGAGCTAATGAACTCAGTGATAATTTCTTTGAACAATAGCTTCTCCCGAATGAAATGACAGTCAATTTCTATGTGTTTGGTTCTCTCATGAAAGACTGGATTTGAAGCAATATGGAGAGGGGCTTGGTTATCACAATATAACTTCATCTGGCCAACTTCACAGAATCTCAATTCTTGAAGTAGTTGTTTGATCCACATAAGTTCACATGTAGCCATGGCCATAGATCTATATTCAGCCTCTGCACTGGACCGGGCAACAACAGTGTGCTTCTTGCTCTTCCAAGAGATAGCATTCCCTCCAATGGAAACACAATATCCGGATGTGGATCTCCTATCCATAGGACAACCAGCCCAATCTGCATCACAATACCCAGATACTTGTGTATTACCTTTGTCTTCATAAAGTAATCCTTGTCCTAAAGCTCTCTTAATGTATCTAAGAATACGCATAACAGCATTCCAATGATCAACACGAGGATTTTGCATAAATTGGCTCACCACTCCAACAGCAAAGGAAATATCAGGTCTTGTAATGGTGAGATAAATGAGTTTTCCCACAAGTCTTATATATCTCTCGGGATCAGGACACATTTCACTCTGATCTGCCAAGAGCTTCAGATTTGGATCCATAGGGCTATCAACAGGTCTACAATTCTGCATGCTTGTTTCCTCCAAAATGTTAAGGGCGTACTTCCTCTGAAAGATCACAACACCATCTCCTGACTGAGCCACCTCAATACCAAGGAAGTACTTCAAATGTCCCAGGTCTTTGGTCTGGAAATGACTGAATAAGTGCTCCTTTAGCTGAACAATCTTAGTAGCAGCATTCCCTGTAATCACTATATCATCAACGTATACTATCAAATAAACACATTTCCAAGGGGATGAATGACAATAAAAAACAGAACGATCAGCCTCACTTCGTTTCAACCCAAAAAGTTGAACAATATGACTGAATTTACCAAACCAAGCCCAAGGGGATTGCTTCAACCCATAGAGAGATCGACGCAACTTACAAACAAGACCATACTCCCCCTGAGCAACAAACCCAGGAGGTTGCTCCATATAAATCTCCTCCTCAAGATCGCCATGGAGGAAAGCATTCTTAATGTCAAGCTGATGAAGAGGCCAATGACGCATGGCTGCCATAGCAAGAAACAGACGAACAGTGGTGATTTTAGCCACAGGAGAAAAGGTGTCACAATAATCAAGGCCATAAATCTGAGTATAGCCTTTAGCTACCAATCGAGCCTTAAGCCGATCAACCTCACCATTAGGCCCCACTTTAACTACATAGACCCATCTACAACCCACAGTCTTCTTGCCAGGTGGAAGAGAAACAAGTTCCCAAGTACCATTATTTTCAAGGGCCTGCATTTCATCAATCATAGCCTGTCGCCATCCAGGATGACTAAGTGCCTCATGAACATTAGAAGGAACATGGTGTGAGGATAAACAGAAAACAAAGGAAGAATATGAAGGAGACAAGCGATGGTAACTCAAAAAGTTATAAATAGGATGAGGGTTGCGAGTGGATCGAGTACCTTTTCGGATGGCAATGGGCCAGTCTGACTCAGAGTGATGAGAGACAGGTGAGGAAGCAGGATCCATGGTTGGAGGACTAGTTGGAGAAGGATGAGAATCACGAGGGGAGGCTTCAGGTACTGTAGAATCAGCTGGCCGTGTCCTGTGATGATATGTAAGCAGAGGTGGAGAGACAACTTCAATTGAATTTGGTAGAGAAGATGGGACTTCATTGACATTTTGGTCAGAGTTACCTAGAGGACAAGGAATTGGCAGTACTTCCTGGAGAGAAGAAGAATGATCTACAGAGGCTAAGAAGAAAGGTGTGTCTTCAAAGAAGGTTACATCTACAGACATATAATATCATCTTGTGATTGGAAAGTAGCATTTGTAACCCTTTTGAAGACGAGAATAACCCAAAAAGACACATTTTACTGACTTAGCTGAAAGTTTGTCTTAACCAGGGGAAAGATCATGGACAAAACAAGTACAACCAAACACTCTAGGAGAGACATGAAACAATGGGTCATGAGGAAAGATAATTGAGTGAGGAATTTGGTTTTCAAGAGAAGAAGAAGGCATCCTATTAATTAAGAAGCATGCAGTAAGCACTACGTCTCCCCAGTGATGTGTAGGAACATTAGAATTTAACATTAGGGAACGAGCAGCTTCAAGAAGGTGACGATTTTTCCTTTCAGCTATGCCATTTTGTTGAGGTGTATGAGGACATGTGGACTGGTGTAGGATACCTTTTGAGGATAAAAAAGAGGAAAGATCATGAGAGAAATATTCCTTTGCATTATCACTTCTGAAAATCTTGATTGTTTTTCCAAATTGATTTTCAATCTCATTGCAAAACGACTTAAATATGGGCAAAAGTTCAGATCTATCTTTCATTAAATAAACCCAAGTACATCTGGAGAATTCATCAATGAAGGTTACAAAATATCGAAAACCAAAAGATGTAACACGACTTGGTCCCCAAATATCAGAATGAATGGTAGAAAAAGCCGAATCACATCTCTGTACAGTTTGAGGAAATGATGACCTAACATGTTTTCCTAGTTGACAAGACTCACAGTCTAAGACTTGAAGGTTTTTAAGACTAGGAACCATTATTTTCAGCTTGGATAAACTTGGGTGACCCAGACGATCATGCAAAAGTTTGGATTTTGAATATGCAAAACAAGATATCGGAGAGCTGGATTATAAATAATACAGTCCTCGTGATTCACGTCCTTCTCCAATCAGTCGATCTGTCCCATGCTCTTGAATAACAAAGGAATTAGCGGTAAAGGTTACTGAAAATGAGCGAGTCAACTGACTTAATGAGATTAGATTATATGGACACTGAGGAACAAATAATATAGAATTTAATTTCAATGAAGGAGATAATGAAACTTGACCACTTCCTTAAGACGCAACTTTGGACCCATTGGCTACAGTAACAAGGTGAGGAATCTTTGGAAAGAAAATAGATGAAAAGGAGGACTTGTTACCAGAGATATAATCAGAGGCACCTGAGTCAAGTATCCAAGGGCTAGGACTTCCAATTGATTGAGAAACACATGCTGTTGAGAAACATGGTACTGATGAAGATGATGCTTGATTGCTGGATTTCTCGAACTTGAGCTTCAAATACTCTTGGTATTCCTCATCAGAAAACTTAGAGTCAGATTTTTCTGACTTGGATACCTGTGCCACTTTGTCGGGGAAGCCATGCAAAGAGTAACAATTTTCTTGAGTGTGGCCCATCCTCTTGCAATATGTGCATTGAGAACGTCCACTTCTTCCATTGCGACCTCCTCTACTGTTACGGCCTCCCCCTCTCCCACGAGGTGCCACCATGGCTGATGTTTCCACAGCATCAGTGAGATTTTCATCCTTCAACGCATGAGGTACACGGAGAAGCCTAGTAATGAGAGAATCCATCGATGGGACTTGATCTCCAACTAGGACCTGATCACGTACATTATCAAAATTTGAGTGTAGACCCCTCAAGATAAGGACCATGTAGAACTTGTCCAATTTCCTATTCACCTCTTCCAATGAATCAGCCACAAGAAACCTTCTCAGTTCTTCTACTGCTGCCCAAGCTTTACCCATATGTGCAATCATGTCATGGTTAGATTGCTTGAGAGCTGTAACTTTCACAATCGCATCAAATAGGCTTTGAATATCGTTGGCGAAGATCTCTTGGGTCTTCTTCCAAAAAAGATGACATGTTTTAAAAGATCTGAGAATTTCCAAAACATCTGACTCGACCGATTGCCACAGAACAGCACATAGTTGGTAATCTACCTTCTCCCATTCAAGTTTCTTGTCGTTTGGAACAACATTGATGTTTTTCTCTAGGTGGTCGTACCCTTGACCAAGAAACCACAACTCAACTGAAGCAGACCACGACAAATAATTTTTCCAGTTGAGCTTGGCAGTTGCAATGGTTGGGGTTCCAGAAAATGAAAAAACAGGACAAGAAGTAGCCATTTTGACCCCCAAAAAAAAAATCCGGCGAGATTTCGGCGACCGGAGTGCGGCAGACAGTGGTCGGAGGCGGCGAGCGGTGGCCGGAGGCGGCGGACGGTGGTCGGCGGCGGCGACGATGATGGCCGGACCCGCTCTGATACCAACTTGAATTTAAGTGTGAGGAAATTTCACTCACATAACTCTTGATATTCATGTTTCAGCTTACAATTTATAGAGTACAAAACATAAGAGAGAGAAAGGGGGAAAAGACAGCCTAGCCTAGTCTATGTGACAGCCTAGTCTAGTCTATGTCTGTTAACTTCTAAAACAAGGAAAAAATATTTAGTAATGATGCATACAAATCTAATTTAGAAACCCCAAAAGATATTCAACAAGGTCCAACCCATAAAATATTTTAACACACAGACTCTACCTATGAATTATGCAATACACACAACTACTCAATTGTTTTCAAAATCTCAATTATTTTCCAAAATTATTTTAACTCATCGTGTCTCAAGTGATTAAACTCGTCAAGTTTCCACTGTGGAACCCATCACAACTCATCGCGCATTAACTCGTCACCCTTAAAGGGTCTTACAGTTGTGTGATTGCATAATTCATAGCTCACAACTCAATACATACAACATCTCAACACCCGTGTATTTCACAATTCATTACATAATAAATGTTTGTCACTTACACATAATCTCAATCACAATTTCATAATCCCAATAAAACAATTTTATTTAAAAACCATTATTGTTGGGTCTTTTATACTAAACTTTGGCACCCAAACCCTCGACATTGCAAACTTACTCCCTTACTCACTCTCACTCCCACGGCACTTGCACTCCTCATTCTCAGTTTCACTCTCGCTCTCATTATCGGTGTTAGTCTCGATCTCGCTCTCACTCACAACTCTTCGCGACGGCGACGAGGTGAGATTTCCTCCTTCCCACAACTTCTGATATACTTTGCTATATATGAAAAACAATCCTTGTCAAATGCTTTAAACCACAAAGAGCTAACAGAACTTGCGACATGTAGAGTGAAACCTTAGCCTCCTCTTTCCTCCTCTCAAGTGCGAGGGACTATGAGGTTTCTACTCTCAAGCGTGAGCTCAACGACCTCGTTGTGCGTCTCAAGAATGAAACAATTTCTTTTTGCGAAGAACATGACAAACTTGTTAGCAAGACGAAGTGACCGGAGGAGAGCGTCGATCGAGAGAGGAAGCAGAGAAGGTTAGGTCAGAAGGGCTTCTCTTATTTCTCATGATGTAACAAATAATCAAATTAAAGGTTTGTCTAATTGAACCCAGGTAAAAATGGAATTATTTTCTCGAATAACCAATAGAATTTAGACCGTTGTCTTATTCTAAAACTCTATCATTAATGCTATGACAATAACATTTAATGCATCATCTTTAATTTTTCTTCGTGTGATTTATATGTAAAATTAAAATTTTATAATTGTTAGTTAAAAGTTAATAATTAAAATTACACTTAAATACATAAATATATATGTAATAAAATATTAAAATCCTTAATAATTATTTTTTAATCATTATATTCTTTATTCACCTTAGGAAAAATATATATGGTTGTCATTTTAATTTTATAATTTTTATTTATAACTTTTAATTAAAATTTATACTCTTTATCTATAATTTTTAATTAAAAATTATAATGAAAATGTTGGAAAAATATTTAAAGTATTATACTAAGAAGTTGTGAAATAAATGGAAACTATTTACCTAAAGTTTGTTTTTTTTATAATGACTATTTACTTAAAGTGAATTAAAAATATAATTGTTAAGATTTAAATATTTTAAATTTTTATTATAATTTTAATTAAAAAATATAAAATTTTAATTTTACACATAAATAATATGAATGAGAAACTAAAGATGTTACATTGTGATAATTATAACATTAATGATAAAGTTTTGGAGTAAGATAATGATCTAAATTCTATTTGATTATTCAAGATGAGTTTATTTAATTCCATTTTTACTTCAAATTAAATCTAACCAGTAAGATATATAGCACGATAATTTGTTCTCAACTTTCTTTCTGGCTGTCAAAAAAAAAAAAAAACTTTCTTTCTCGTCATTCCTTGCTCTTCTAACTGAGTAAGTTGTATTCTTCTATTAATTTGTTCATTCGAACTAGACCAGAAAAAAGAAAGAAAGAAAAAAAAAACTTTCTTATATGATTTTCTCTTGTTTCGTATTTCTTTGAAGTGTTTCGTTTCTTTCTTTCTTAATTTGATTTTTTTTTTTTTTGTTTCGACAGTTTTCTTTGAGTGCTTTTTGCCCCACCGTCCAATACCATCTTTGATCACATTAAGAGGTTAGGCTTTTTTCTTGGATTACGTTCTTTACGTCGCATTTTATTTTGAGTGGATGTTCTTTATGTTGAATTTTTTTCCCATGATCTTTCATAGCATTTCCATAATCTTTTATCGCATTTAGAGGTTAGACTTTTTTGTTGGATTACGTTCTTTACGTCGCATTTTATTTTGGGTGGATGTTCTTTGTGTTGCATTTTTTTTCCCATCATCTTTCATCGCATTTTCATGATCGCTCATCGTATTCAGAGGTCAGGCCTTTTTCTTGGATTATGTTCTTTAAGTCGCATTTTATTTTGGGTGGATGTTCTTTGTGTTGCATTTTTTTCCCATCATCTTTCATCGCATTAGACTGTTGTTACTTGTTACCGTATTTTATGCTTTGAAGTGCATGTTAATTATGGGTATAGTTACGGTGGAGTAGTTTAAAATTGAAGCACGATGAACAATTAAATTTTACTTGCTATAATAAACAAGTAGATTTTACCTGCTACACAAGGTTATGACCAGCAATATTATTTAATAATAAAATTTTATAATTTTTTGAGAAAATTGCATTAATACTTTTTCAATTTTACTCTAATTTCATATCTATCTCCTTTTTTTTTACACTACAGAAAAGCCTCTATCATTTTATTATTCATTACACTAACACCATCCCTTAACACTGTTAAGTTTATAAATCCAAACATATCATGTGTCCAACAACATGTACACAAAATTAACCATCCAAATAAATAATATGTAAAAAAAAGAAATATTTAAACATAATTAAAATATTAATTAGGTTTTTTTTATTTTCACCGGAACAAAGATTTGTTGTCTTCACTTGTTTGAGTCTCATAATGGTTGTGACATCTGATATGGACCCTAAAGAATGTGTCACTATTGCGATAAGTGAAATTCATTATTATCATATTAGTTGTCACGACCCACTCTTGGCCATGACCGACGCACAGACTATGTCTTCCTTAGTCTGGTGAGTCTATCCTATACAACCTAACCTGTAAAGAACACAATATATATATATATATAGACAATTTCATGTACTAGTATCTCATCTCATCCATTTAATAACAAAGTGGATTATAACCACTAATCATCAAGTGTCTCAAAACATCACAAGTGCATCATCATCATATCTATAAAGGAGAGTCATTTACATTTCCAAAATAAAGGAGTCCCCTCTAAATCTAGTACTACCCTGGTCCCTATAGCTGCATTATACTGGAGTTACAACCAAAATATCCATTTGACACAATGGGGACCTACCAAAAAGATAATCAAGTTCCTGGGTGTGTCAGCGAATCCCATGAAATCGGTTACTCCACTACTGGGTATTTGAGAAAAGAAGTAAAGTAAGGGGTAAGTCACAAGGACTTAGTGAGAGCATAATATACTAAGCATACATTAAAGAGAGCACCATTTAACATGAATCTTTCCATTTCCCAAAAGATATTAAAATAACATTCTTGAAAGCAATGAACGAAAATAGACTTGCTTTTAGAAATCACTGTACGCAAAGAATATACATTTCAGAATATCTCATAATCTAGTATTCAACATAATTAATTTAAATAATCAAGTATTTATTCTACTATGTGCACATAGACCACATTATCTCTTCGTTGTGGTGAACGATAATTATATAACTACGGCATTTAGCTCGTAGGCTGCATTATCTCTTCGTTGCAGCGAACGGAACATATAAATATACTATGAGAATTTAACTCATAGGCTACATTATCTCTTCGTTGTAGCAAACGGCATATATCATTGTACTATGAGGGATCAACTCATAGGCTACATTATCTCTTCGTTGTAGCAAACGGCATATATCATTACACTATGAGAAATTATCCCATAGGCTACATTATCTCTTCGTTGTAGCAAATGGCATATATCATTATACTATGAGAAATCATCTCATAGGCTACATTATCTCTTCGTTGTAGCAAACGACATATATCATTATACTATGAGAAATCATCCCATAGGCTACATTATCTCTTCGTTGTAGCAAACGGCATATATCATTATACTATGAGAAATCATCCCATAGGCTATATTATTTCTTCGTTGTAGCAAACGGCACATATCATTCATGAACTCAACATAAATAAAATTAAACAAACAGTTCAACATTCATCCTTATCCATTATCAAGATCTCAAAATAACTTTCAAAGCTCACCAAAAATATATATATGTTCGGAAGTATACTTGCTTTTCTTTAAATGAACTTTGAGAAAATCGCTAAGTATATTAGCTACTCACCTAAACAATGCAATCACTGACTTCTACCGCTGTTAGGAGGGTCAACCGCTATATTTTCCACAAAACCTAAGCATTCAAATAATAGAACAAGGGATTAGACAAAATCCCCAATTAGCAAACCTAGGGTTTTGAGAAAATCACAATAATCTCTAACACTTAGCTTCTTACTCTTTTTCTCACAGCCCATGATTAATCAGTGCTATAATATACTCATCTAACATAATGGGTCATAAACATTTACCTTAAAGAGATCAAACAGAAAAACCTAGAAAACGCGTAGTATCTTCCCTTTTTTTCCCGTCACCTCCTCATGCTTGGAAACACCCAAAGGTGTAAAAAGCTTATAAATTTCGGAATCGTGGGAGGATATGAGTGAGAGATCAAAAGATTAAAGTTTTGGGGAAGGAAGAGATGAGGTTAAGAGGGGTGTGGGCTGCTGTAAGAAGAAAAGAAAAGAAGTTTTTCAGAAATGGGGAGCTCTCGGGAGTTTTAAAAAAAACTGCAGGGGAGTGGGTTTTATTATATTATTATATTATTATTTTCTTTCTCTTTCCTTTATTTAAACGGTGCGTTTCATTAGTAACTTTGTTTGCGATAAGTGAATTTGTTGTCTTCGGATCCAATTGTACAACACAGTGATCCAATCCAACAATACACACATTTTTTAGTTGTCAAATCACAACAATTCTTCCAAACATCTTCAAATCCATGTGTGTTGACTTGGCTTGCTCCTTCAGATCCATTGTTTAATGTGTGAGTTGAGTCATCAAACACACTAATCCATCTAGTCGAGGTTGAGTTTGATGATTCAGCTTACACCCTAAACAATGGTGTTGCACATGAACACGCAAGTGAACTTGTCGCCGAAGAGGTTGTGCCATGAGTCAACGGAAGAATCTCATAAAATGGCACATGAACGTCATGGAAGTAGGGTCAAGGATGTGTTCCTCCAAAACGGGGAATGAGAGAGTGAAAAAAACCCTTTTTTTTTATATCACCATTAAAAAAATTACGAAATTTTTGTTACTTGATACTATGGGTAACAATAGGTTCACTTGTTTGTTCACCCGTGCATAACTTCATCGTGACCAGGCTCATTAAATACAAGCGTTTGAATTAGAAGAAGAAAAACTTTAGTTATTTTATTTCTTATATTTTGTGCTATGCAAGTAAGGCAAAATTTAGAAGTTAGATGATTATATTATTTAAAGGTTTTATCTTATCATGAAATGATATTTTATTTTCATGATAATTGTGTTTTATATATATATATATATGCACATTTTACTATTTTAAGGGTTTTTTCCCCTCTATTATGTTCTTTGCATCGACATTTAATTGGAGTTGGATATTTTTATTAGACGACCATAAATTTCTTTTTAAGTGTCTTTTTTTTCACGTTTTCTTCTACATATTGTTAAGTGTTTTTTTGTTATTTTTCGTTTTACATTGATGCCATAAGGGAACTGTTGTATTGGGGAATTTCAACTTCAATTGTAATAATTTGCCTTGAATCAAATATCGGAGGTAATGATTAATAGAGGCTGGTTCCAATAAAAGAGATTAGTTTTCACGAATTATGTTTTTCCTAACTTTCCCCTATATATCTTGCATCTACTTTTCAACTAAATACTACCCATCTTAAAATATTGCCATCAAACATAATATTTTTGACATGAAAATTGTTTTGACATAAAATATCTTTTAATATTTTCATGTCTTGTTGTATTAGTGAAGCTCCTCTCAACACCAACAAAAAACACCTAGTAACTATGAAATTATATAGTCATCAATATGTAACCTCTGATCTATAATTTCAATCCTTTTATTTTAATACATCTCACTAGCTAATCTTTCTATTAACCAGACAACGTTAAAATAAATGGACTAAAATCGTTAAAATAAAAAGAGAAGGACCATAGTTGAATTTTTTTTTTTAAATAATGAGACTAAAATTAAAATTTAACTTTTTTTCTTCCCAATTTACAGATACTTTCCACATTTTTGACGCAAATGGTAAGTCACGGTAAAATTTGTATTGTTAATAATTCTATATGTAGATGAAATAAGTCATTTAATTAAAGCCATATATATATATATATATATATATATATATATATATATATATATATATATATATATATATATATATATATATATATATATATAAAGAGTTCTTGTAATAAATATTATATGTATTTAATATTAATATTGTGATACAATAATATAGTAATTACGAAATCGTTTTACTTAAATTATTTTCTGAAACGAATCATTTTAATTTTATGAAAGAAAGTGTGAAAATATAAGTATATCCTAATTAAATTAAATCAAGTATTTAATTCATTAAGATACGTGAGTGGTTATAAATAATTCGATATTCAATGGTTACGGATAAAATATTTTTAATCTTTAAACATTCATTTTTCTAATTTTAGTATGTGTTAGTGAGTTTATTCAATTTTGATTCCTATAAAATATTTTTTTATTTTTAATTCTTTTAAGTTTGTATTTATTTTTTCAATTTTAACCCTCTAACTATAAGATTCTATTTTTATTTTTTTACTTATAGTCCCATAAATTAGCATATACAAAAATCAAAATTAGAAAAAGGTAAACTTACAAAATTAAAATCAACAAAATATCTTAACAGAAAATAAGATTAAAAAAAGTTACAAAGAAATGAAAAAAAAAATCACTAACTTACAACAATAAAAACATATTTAAGTCTAAAAAACTATACCTTTAATTATAAACCAGTCCGCAGCAGAGCATGACAGCGGGAAAAGATTGACAGCAGAAGAGAATGGCGGGAACAAATTGACGAGCAAATCCCTTTCATTTTCCCTTTAAATTTATCTCTATTATTTACACCCATAAAATTGATTTAAATCAAACCAACCTATAAGCAAAACTAATATATCACTGAATTAGAAAAAAAAAATGGGGAAGAAGAAGAGAAGTAGGGTTTCCGAAGACGAGGAAATCGAATCTGACACCAACCCTTTCGATCAAAACGAACACACTCTCTACCAGGTACTTTACATTATCTTAATCCTTCAACTACGTTTCTCTTCAATTTTAATTTGTACCCGCTTTTGGAAATAATCTCTATTATAAGTCATACCCCGTTACCAAATCGCTTTTTTTTGCCATTTTTTCTGATTGGGTAGCTTTCGGTGTGTAAAAGTATAATTCAGTTTATGTAAGTAGCCAATTTTCTTTTCTTTTTATAATTAGTCACTTAATCTTCTCTTGATTCAGTTTTTAACTCTTGGGGTATTGTTTGTTAGGATTCATATTCTATACTTTCACATTGTTGGGAGTAATGTGTAACATAATAAGTGTTTGGAGTGAATGAATGAACATAATGTTGTAAGTTGAAAAACATCATAACATCTCTCTCTTATAGGTAGTGAAGAAGTTATATGCCGAGCTTATGTATTTGTATATCCCTAAAGTCCCCTACACCGAATTAGATTGATTTCGCCAATGTTGGTCAGAGTGAAAGAACCTTGGGTTCTAAGGGATGTGATTGTGGTCCTGACCGTATCGTTGGACATTAGTCTCTTACTTCTTGGGTGGGGGATATACTAGGAACCAATAAAAATAAGAGGAATGCTAACAATACACTTTTTTAACACATTCTTTTGAACACGCTGTTAATTGCTGAAAGTTGTTGGAAATCATTATTTTGTGGGTTTCACTCCTTATTTAATGAGTCCCGCTTATGACTTTGCAGTTTTAATAAAATTTAGCGAATAGTAAGGAGAGTATTAGAAGTCTTGTTTACGATTTTTGTTGTTGTCAATAAATTTTAACCAATAGTAGGGAGTAAATTGGAGAGCATGTTACTAGCACTCCTTGAAAAATAATTGCACTGATTTCCTTTGTTACAAGAATTTAAGGACCACAGCCACACAACCATGTTTATTAGTTCAGTTTGCTCCTCCCCTCTTCCCTCTGTTATCACTTTTACCAAAGGAGAAATCAGTATTTCCAATGTTTCCTAGTCTCTTTTGCATTTGGCACACTGAAGCTCATGGGTGTTCATCTGATTGGTGTTCTATTCTTGGTGCTACATGGCATGGTGATGTTTGAACAAGGATGTGTTGAATAGTGACCCGTTGCTTGTTATTTCTCTTAGGTTCTTGGTGTGGAGAAAACAGCATCTCAACAGGAAATAAAGAAGGCATACTACAAGTTGGCATTGAGGCTGCATCCTGATAAGAACCCCGGCGATGAGGTTTTTTGTCTAGTGTTTCCTGTTGTCCTCTAATTGATTTATTAAAGTTATAGATGTTTGCGGTTGTAATTGATCATCTTTTACAGGAAGCTAAAGCAAAGTTTCAGCAATTGCAAAACGTTATCGCTATTCTTGGGGATGAAGAAAAACGGGCTGTTTATGATCAGACTGGTTGTGTTGATGATGCTGTAAGTGTTTAAGTAAAGCCATATTATACTTGATTTGTAATTTACAATGTCTGGATACATGGTTTATCTTTATGTCTATTAACTCACATTGGAGTCAGGAAACTATTCTTACTATTAACAATTTCACTGTACAACAGCACAACAAAATGAAAGATTAGAATTTCAGGATACTTTAGCATTGTCCTGGACATTTACAATTCAGTTGCTTACTTATTTCTTTAAATCAGGAGCTTGCAGGGGATGTTGTTCAGAATCTTAAAGAATATTTCAGAGCAATGTACAAGAAGGTAACATGATCCCTTTTTCTCCCAATGCCTTATGGTATACTTGTCATCTGTGTAGCTGATATATTGTAATATATGCTAATAGGTCACTGAAGCTGATATTGAGGAGTTTGAAGCAAACTATAGGGGGTCTGACTCTGAGAAAAATGATTTGATTGATCTGTACAAGAAGTGCAAGGGTAATATGAACAGGTAAAAACATTGTGATGAGGAAGAACCTTTTATTGGATACAGAATTTCAGTTTGATATTCCCTTTGCAGGCTATTCTGTTCAATGCTTTGTTCAGATCCTAAACTTGACTCTCACCGATTCAAGGATATTATTGATGAGGTTATAGCTGCTGGTAAGAATATCACTATCTCTTCTTGCCCCAAATTTCACGCAGACATTTGATCTAGATGTAGGTTTCACTGTTACAAAAGTTTTGTATAGAGTTTTGAATATATGGGATAGATCTCGTTTCTCAAAGTTGATAACATAATGGGAGACCATGCAGTTATTTTTACTTTTAGCAGAGAGATTCAGCATATTACTTGGGTTGTTCAACAATTTCCTTGATGCCTAATTTCCTCTGTTCATATATGTAGGAGAACTAAAGGAAACAAAAGCCTACAAGAAATGGGCAAAGAAAATATCAGAAATCAAGCCACCAACTAGTCCCTTAAGAAGGCAGGCAAAGTAAGTTTATCAGTCGGGCTTGGTTGTTTAGTTATGCTATAATTTAGGAATACTCATGTTTAAATCTTCTACAGATCATCAAATAAGCAACCAGAAAAAGATCTGTATGCTATCATATCACAACGCAAACATGAGAGGAAAGACCGCTTTGATTCTATGTTCTCATCTCTAATTTCAAAGTATGGTGGGGGTCAAATGCCAGAACCCTCTGAAGAGGAATTTGAAGCTGCACAGAGAAAGGTGGAAAGCGGAAGGTCCTCAAAAAAGTCGAAGCAAAAATAGCAAAGGCTGTGTACAATTCGTTTGAGTGCGAATGATACTTCATCCTTTGTTAGTGGAAATTCTTCTTTTCTGAGTATGGGAAGTTAGCTATTTTCATGTGTATGTTAATAGTACCGGTTACTGTCAATGGTGAAATAGCCGCAACTTTCCTGAAAGTTTTAGGGATTATATGTTATCTTCCATCAATTTTCTCTGATCCTTGATTCAAATGACATGTCAATTACCTTCTTCAACGTTCTCAGTATGTTTTATGCATTAAAACAACCGTGGGCAAAAGCTAGTTTATCACTTGGTGCACTTCCAAAATGGCAAAATTTGGTGAAGAACATTTACATTATGACGTTGTTTTATGCTGCAAATGGGAAGTTTGGATGTAGTATGTACCAATATTTTGCTTTTACGGGCTTACATGAATTTGCCATTTGAGTGATGCCATATACTTTATCTCAAACGCGCAAACTATGATAAGTTATATTTTTATTTTTTTTAGGAAAACTATGATAAGTTATATATTAATCTATTTACTGATTCTTTTTATAAACACGTGCACAAACTGAGAGAGATGAAGTGCAGGGCTGATATATTATAGCCGTTAGTTTAAAAATAAACCATTGAAGCTATCAGTTGACACCTGCATGTGATGTGTTCCTTGTCATCTGTGTATTAATTATTCAATGACCCTTTTGGTTTCATTATAAAAAACAAGTGTGACTTGGAGCATTTCATGTGACATTGTTGCACCTCTATTTTTGTTTTCATTCTTTTTACCCCCCCCCCCCCCATAATAGCAACAACGTACGTGAGTTCGCCATGTATTATCTCACTTTCCAATTGCAGTTGAACGTGGAAAAAAAAGACTTTGAAGTTTGAACGTTGTTTCTAACGGTTTCAAACATTCATTGTTGGAAGATATATCATTTATGTTACTTAGGTGCATTTGATTTACTAAAAAGATAGGACAGACAGAATAGTTCTAAATAAGTAACTAAGACACTGGATAACTTTTTATACTCTACGTTGTTTGGTGGTCGATACACAGTAGAAGTAATTTTGTATTGTATCTTGTTTGATGTGCTTATGTATTGGACAAAATGATGTAAATTTTATTATAAAACCCTAGGTGCATTAACATCACCTTGACAGAACAACAAAGGAGAGACACCTTGATACGAACCTTCATTGCACAAAGGCTGACTTAGGATCGTCTAGGATTAAACCTTGATGAAAAATGTGGAAATTGATTAAGGAAATGATGGAAGATTGACAAGATTTAAGGGTTGGGCGGTGGCAAATTTCTTGGGCCTTAATAAGGTGGTTCTTGGCATAAAATGGAAGAATGAGATGATAAAACGTATGTTAAGTGGTGGCTGGACAGAAATATAGAAATGGGAATAACTCAAGCTACAGGGCTCTAAATGAGGTGATTCCAAAACGAGGTAAAAGATCTCGTTTTGAAATTCAATTTAGGCTCAAGAATCACTTAATTTGAGTGCGTAAAACGGGAGTTATGACCACGAGATAATTCTAGGCAGAAGTCGATTTTCTGGAATTGTGATTTGAAAGAACAAGGTTGAAGATGAAAGGAAGGAAAGAATCACTCTTTCCAGCGAGGGCAACACACAAAGGTTGTGGAAGTCCTTTGATATACCCAGGGTGTTCTTGAATCACTCAAGAACTTAGGAGAATCACTCTCACTAAGATAAAAGAGATAAACTCTAATTTTCTGAATAAAACTCAACTTGTGTTTATTGATAAAATAGTTCAGCTTATATAGAAGCTTTACATCAGATTTTAGTAATGATCCACTAACCTAGAATTAAAAGAACTTAATGCCACTAACCTAGGGAATTAAAAGAACTTAATAGTTGAGTGTAACTGAAATTGTGGCAACCAAAAGTCACCCCAACAGCCATCAAGTCTGCCACCATTTGGTCTCCCAAAAGGCTTATGCCTAGGTTGCCAATTGGGCCCTTATTACAACTTGAACTAAACCAAACTAAAGCCGTTTTAGTTGATTAACCCAAAATATATTTTTGGTCAGCCAACTTTACAAGGATTGGACCATTATTTAGACAAATTAAACACTCTAAAATTGAGACAAAGTTGTGTCATTTAGTCCTCCTCCATTTGGGTCATGGTACAACTCACAACCTTTGACTTTTCTCCTTGAAACTTGGGCTTGTATTCAAATAGTATGGACAACACTTGTTGAAGAATTTCCTTGGCTTTTCTTGCTCTAGCCCTTGTCATAGGTCTTCCAAGTCCTTCAAGTGGATCATTGCCTTTGCTCTTGGTCATGTCCTCATCACACCTCCATCGAGGAGGTGCGGCCCCTAACGCCAGCAGGAGCAGGGCTTGGTGGCTCGAGGCCGCCATAGGATCACGATGATGGCGGCAGTGGCACGACATGACCTCACTAGAGTTGGCCAAAAGAAAAAAAAAACATAGTGACAAGAAGGAAAATGACTATGAAAACATTTGAATAAATTAACAATGAAAAGAAAGAAATAATGAGCAAAAAGAAAATAACAGTAGGTCATACAACCCTCATTGGCGGTCAAGGTGCGACATTTGGAGAGAAAGGTTTAGAGAAGGAGGCACATGAAAAAAAAAAGTGAGATAATGAAAAGTCAGAAAATAGGAATAATATTTTATTTTTACTTTTATTAGTCACTAGATAAAAAGTTGTATGAGGTTTAGTGAGTTACAAGCTTTTAGGTATTTTTCCGGTTCATCATACTTTATTTTGTACGGTCCCTCATTCATTTTTTAAATCTAACGTTGGACAAATATTTTTATGTTGTCCAAATTCTTACTTTTTAGTTAATCAAATACACCCTTAAATATTTATTTAAGATGACTCACGTAGCTCGAGTGATTTTTGTAACTTTGTATACTCGGGAGACATTTTTCAAAGAAGGCATGAAAAAAGTGAAGTTACATTAGCATATTATAATATAATTAACCACCAATAAATTATTGGTTCAAGTGATTCTTAATTTAGTTTCATTAAGTTACATTTGTCTGTTATAATATAATTAACCACCAATGTCATGGTGACAAAAATAATGTAATTAACCAAGTTAATAAAGATGACCAATTTGTTGAATGTTTTTTACAATGACCAATTTGTTCAATGTTTTTTTGTAAAATTTAAATTAAATATTAAAGTATATATATATATATATATATATATATATATATATGACAGTGGTGGATCCATATGAAGGATAATTGCTCCAACAAAGTAAATTTTTTTTACTTGAATATATTGAATAAATATTTTTTGTCCTCATAAAAAATAGATCACAAAATATTTTTTAATAAGATGAATGTAAATAGTTGTAAAAGATAAAAGAAAAAATAAATTGATACTAATTTTAGTCACTTTAAGTTTTACTTTTTTCAACTTTCTTTGTCATTTTTAATAAAACTTATATAACTTTTTATTAGAGAAAATATTAGATTATTTTTTGTTGTGACTGAATTTTTTTTTTTTTGGATCCGCCACTTTTTATAACGGCTAACTTTTTTGAATGATTAGGTGACTAATTTATATTTTATTTTATTTTTTTTCCATGCTGATTTATATTTAATATTTAATATACATTCAAGAAAACATGATTGATTATGGTTAGCACATCGCACGATCACAGCCGGAGGGGAATTGTCTAACGTTGTGGAGTCAACGTTATTTATAGTTGCTTAATTTTAAGTAGTTTAATTAATGTAGTCCATGGCTCGTGTCCTATAAATTTTTATTTGGGTTTAATACTTTTTTTTGTAATTTTTTTGAATTTTTGTTTTTAATTCTTAATCTAAATTTTGATCATTTAAAGTGTCAGCACCTTTTTTTTTACCGCCTCTAGTCCCTAACTAAATGATATAACAATGACATTAATAATCTAATGATTTGTTAAGGTATAAAAAAGTTAAGATAAAATATATATAATTTTTTTTATAAATTATATTTTTACTCTCATTTGTTTACATCAATTGATGATGTTTGATTAGTTGGTGAAGAATTAAAAACATATACTTCTATCATAATCCTTGATAATTAATATCGATATTATTACATCATCTAGTATTTGATAGCAAAGTCTAAAAATAATAATAAAAAAAGTTAAAGAATTATGATCTGTCAAAATTTAAATTATGAACTAAAAGCATAAATCTATAAAAGTTTAAGGAAAAAAATATAAAACTCTTTTTATTTTAACCATGATATTATATATGTTGAACTTTCATTTCCTCCAACTCTCAAACTTGGATCATTTCACCATGTTAACCATAAAAGAGATCTTCGTCCACCAACCTGTAGCATCGATAGCTCGGTTGACCGTGGAAGCAAAAGCTGGATTTGAACACAAGAAATCTGTACCAAAACAATGACCTTTTGAGTATAAAATTTTACCAATTGAAAAAGAAACAGACCTCAGAACCGATATTATTTGAAAACCTAGTGTTAGGTTTAACCCAACAAGGATAATAAGAATTTTGCACACAACCTATATTTTTTCATCGGGCAGTAAGCACAATTAAGTTTAATTGACTTGCTGAAAGCGTAAAATTTTGTAAAAAAAAAAGAAAAAACTTTCACATTTGATTCAATTGTATTTATAACACACTTCAAAAATATTAGTCCATTGTCATTACTTTTAATTAAGTATTTATGATTAATTTTTTATAACGACAATTAAATAAAAGGATGCAGTTGAAAAAGAGTTAAAAGACCTAACTAAAATTTTTGTAAGAATATAAAGACCTGGGATCAATTTAATAATAATAATAGAAAAAGAAAAAAATTATAAATTTGATCTTCTTATTAGTCTTAAAATTGTAAATTTGATCTTTCTATAATTTAATTGATGAATTTAGTTCCTTAATTTTTTAGAATCTTGTTATTTTTGAGAGATTAAATTCATAAATTAAATTATTAGAAAATCAAAATCAAATTTTGAAATAAATAAAAAAATTAAATTTATAATTTTATCTATAAAAAATGATACTCAATTAAATCATTAGTCAATGAATTCGAAATAGATAAAAGTAAGGTGCCTCTAGGAAGCCTCAAGGAGAGAAATGACTCGACACTATTATTTGATTTGTTCTAATTCAAATTTTGTTAGGTGACACTGAGATTCATGGGGATGAAAGACTCAGAACAACGTCTTTTATTTTTTTTCATATGTTCCTATCCATTCATTCTCTGACTCTTTGATGTGGGGTATATAGAAAATGTTTATTTTCTCTCAGTCATTCTTGGATTCTTTCAAGGCTATCATTCTCTCATAATTTTTCACACTTTTTCACTCATCCTCATAATATAGAGACCCCTATGTGTCCTTAGCATCCAAGAACGCATAAAAGCATAAAAAAGTTGGCAAAAGTATATCGTTATATTGCAAATTATAGGTAATCCACTTAATTCTTATATTGCTTTGTCCCTATCAAACTTTGATATGTTAGGAAAAGTATATCGTTATATTGCAAATTATAAACTCCCTCAAAATGAAAAATTACTTTCATTTTCTATGATAAATTTATAAAATGTTATAATATTACGAGACAAAAGTAAATAATTAATAATAGTTTTATTTATGAAAATTTCTTTTATTTTCTAATGTCTTATTTTTTTAATATTTTTAACTAGTTAAGAGAATTTGGCATCATACTTTAATCCAAAATCTTAGTTTATAGATCTTTTTCCTACTTATATGGCACTTAACTTTTTTACTTTTACCCGATGTGAGACTATACCTCACATTTGTTAAAAATTAATTGTAAAAAAATATACGGATTAAATAATTCGTATGATTTATATCAAAATTAATTGTCACAAAATTTATTATTTAAATTTACATGCGCATTAAATATACATTATAAATTTTAGTGTTATGTATAACAACATTATTTATTTTATAACATAATTGACTCATTAACTTAATTGGTTAGAGTGTTGTATTAATAACTTGAAAGTCATAAGTTATTTTTTCACTTGTACCCGATGTAAGACTTTACCTTACACTTCTACTCCAGTAACAATTACAACACAAGAATAATTTTGTTACACAAAAGTTTGATATTTGTATCCCTAAAGGTTTGATCTTTGTATCCCTAAAGGTATCGTTTGATCCGTATATTTAATCCGTATATTACATTGTCTAAGATAAGAAATACAATACCCTAAAGGTATTGACTTTTGTCTAAGATAAGAAATACAATACCTATTCCTTCATTGGACACAATGAAAACTGTAATATTTAATACACTAAAAATATATTTTACGTTGTTGATAAATTAACAAATTTTATTTTAGATCTTTAATTTTTTTTACATCGTGTCTCTAATAAAACAAAATATTTATATTTTAGCCTTTAATATTTGATTTTAGTCTCTAATAAATTAGAGAATTTTATTTTTGTCCCTAATAAATTTTATTCATTTGATATTAGTCCCTATCAAGTATTTTGTTAACAAAATTTTAATTTTTTGAGAGAGGGAATCTAATTTTTTTATATAAGAACTAAAATCAAAATTCATTTATTTTTCAGGTGGTAAAAATATATTTAAGTCTTTAGAAAAAAATATAATCCATTAGAATTTAAATACTTTTTAGGTTTAAATATGTTTTTCTTATAAATATGACCAAATTTAGGTTGTCTTTCTTTTCTATTTGGGTGTTTGTGAATTTTTAAAAATGTTTGTTATGGTCATCATTTAAGACTATGTGTTGACACAATTTTTCAGTTAATTTGTAATTTTTTTTTATTATTTGAAAAATTGTTTAATCGTTTGATAAATTAATTTTTTAAATAATTTCTAATATTTTTTTGAAATGTTACTTAAAATAATATTTTTTAAAATGTTGGTTTCTAATTTTTTTTATATTTTTTTTCCTTATTATTCTTAATATATTTATCAATTTTTCTTATAACTCTTTTTAAACAAATAATTATTTCATTATTTTTATATTATTTTACACTTTTCAACTACTTCAATAATTAATTTTACTTAATACTTATAATTTAATTTTAATTAACTTTTGAGATAGTTTACCAACAATAACCTAATGTCATATATGTGGCATTTTTTCATTTAGTTATTCATTGTTAGTGATGATTATCAAATATCATGTGATATTAAAATGTATGTACATCATTGATAAGTATTAATAGAATCATTTTCAAAGATTTCTTTATTGGATGAGAATATTTTTATTATAATAAGAATTATTATAATAGACTGACTTACGTATATATTTTAACAATATTATATTAAGAATTATTTTTAAACTATTATTTTGAATGTGTTCTAATAAATTTTTAATTAAAAATGATATACTTAATTAAACTTTTATAGTCTTGTTATTATTTCAGTGTTTTTGTTGTTGTCACTCGTCAAATTTAATTTTCTTATAATTGTTTAGAGATTTATTTGAATTTTTTTTAATTTTAGAAACTAAAATAATATCCCCATACAAATTCAGAGACTAAATTGATTATTCATAACATGAACAGTTTTAAAATTAATTTATATGCATAACAAATTTCGAAAACAAATCATCTATCATTATACAAATAAGGTCCTGAGTGGCCACGTGTCAAATGTTCGTGGCCCCGTTTCCCGCCTAAAAACATCACATCATGCTACAGTGTTACCATGAATAAAAAATGCTTTTCTCTCTCCTCTTTTTTTACGTTTTTTAATGTTACACTTTTATTTTTTTTCCCTTTTTCGCATTTGCTTTTTCGCATTCCTCTCACCTGTTCTCTCTCCCCGTTGTGTTCCCAAACCTTCTCCGACGTAGTTCGTTTCCAAACTCCATGAAGACTGGTTGGTTTTCTTGCTTTGTCTGTCAAAGCTTCAATTTTTTTGTGTTCCTGAGCCTTCGTGGCTGTGCTTCCCCCGCCATTTTTTATTTTTATCTCCAAATTTCATGGATACAAGTTCGTTTTCTTGCTTGGTTTTCCCTCATCCGATTCTTCTATGTTTTCTTTTTTTTACCTCTATTTGCATTTGTATGTGTTTTTTAATTTTGGTTTTTTGTTTTTTCAATGCACGTTTGTTATTTCTTCTAAAGCTGCGATTTTTATCTCATAAAGCTTCGATTTTTATTTCCAAACTCCATGTACACAGGTTCATTTTCTTGCTTGGTTTTCCCTCATCAGATTCTTCTATGTTTTCTTTTTTTACCTCTATTTGCATTTGCATGCGTTTTTTCATTTCGGTTTTTTGTTTTTTCACTGCATGTTCATTGTTTCTTCTAAAGCTGCGATTTTTATGTCAGAAAGCTTCGATTTTTATCTCCAAACTCCATGTACACAGGTTCGTTTTCTTGCTTTCTCTATCAAAGCTTAAATTTTTTTGTGTTCCTGAGCTTTCTCGGTCGTGGTTCCCCCCATTTTCGTTTTTTTTCTAAAAAAAAGCTTTGATTTTTGCCTCTATCCTTATTGATGTGGTTTTCATGTGCTTCGTTTTCTGAAAAAGCTTTGATTTTTGCCTCAACACAGGTTCATTTTGTTGCTTTCTCTCTCAAAGTTTCAATTTTTTTTTGTGTTCCTCAGTCTTCTCCGTCGTTGCTTTCTCTTGGTTTTCTTGCATGTTGGGTTCAGATCTGCGTTTTCTTTTTACCTCTTTTTTCATTTGTATGCATTTTTTATTTCGTTTTTTTTGTTTTTCACTGCATGTTCATTGTTTCTTCTAAACGTGTGAGGGTATTGTGATTCTTTTGTATTTGGGTTTTTTGTTTTTCCTGTGCTTTGGCATGTGATTTTGAAATTTCGATTTATTATTTTTCACTGCATGTTCATGTTTCTTCTAAAGCTGTGAAGGTATTGTGATTCTTTTGTATTTTGGTTTTTTGTTTTCCCTGTGCTTTGGCATGTGGTTCTTTTATTTCAGTTTTTTGTTTTTCACGGCATGTTCATGTTTCTTCTAAAGCTGTGAGGGTATTGTCATTCTTTTGTATTTCGGTTTTTTGTGGTTCCTATGCTTTGGCATGTGATTCTTTTATTTCGGTTTTTTGTTTTTCACTGCATGTTCATGTTTCTTCTAAAGTTGTGAGGGTATTGTCATTCTTTTGTATTTCGGTCTTTTGTTTTTGCTGTGCTTTGCCATGTGGTTCTTTTATTTCAGTTTTTTGTTTTTCACTGCATGTTCATGTTTCTTCTAAAGCTGTGAGGGTATTGTGATTCTTTTGTATTTCGGTTTTTTGTGGTTCCTGTTCTTTGGCATGTGATTCTTTTATTTCGGTTTTTTGTTTTTCACTGCATGTTCATGTTTCTTCTAAAGCTGTGAGGGTATTGTCATTCTTTTGTATTTCGGTCTTTTGTTTTTCCTATGTTTTGGCATGTGATTCTTTTATCAGGATGGTTACCTTAAAATATTGGGAGGGTATTTGGAGAAATCTAACATGTTGAGGCAACCCTTCACAAGGCAAGAGAAACCTTTCATCCAAACCTGTCTTCTTGCATCCTCTGCATAGCCTTTAGCGGTACCTTCTTTCTTTCATTCTATTGTATGCCTTTGTGAATTTCTTAATGTTGTTGTCATAGCTGTAGTGTTATGAGTTGGTTAGTTTTTGTGATTTGACATCCTTTTTTTGGTTTTGTTTCAGATTTTACAATGTGATAGTTCGTGTATATTATATTTGGTTGGACCTTTTGTATCCAATGTTGTTGTGTAAATTGCTTATTTGTGTTCTACCTCAGCTGTCAATGACTTTTTTTCGTGCAAGTCTATGATTCACTTTTTTCCATTTTTTGCTTCTACCTTTCCTGTGTATTATATTAGGTTGTTTCCATTGTTGTTTTTCCCCTTATTCGTTTGATTATATTTGTAGATAATAATTTGTTTGCTTTTGTAGTAGTGGTACATTTTGAAACACCTACTTATTATTTGTGTGTGTATTCTGTTGTTTCAAATATTAAAGTGCACCTTTTGTATCCATTGCTGCTGAGTAGATTGCTTATTTGGGTTCTGTCTCGACTGTGAATGACTTTTTTCGTGCATGTCTATGATTATTAATTGATTGGTGGGTTATGCTCTGAAACATGTTGCCCTTCGTAACTTAAAGTATATATTAACTTAACCTTCACAATATCATTCAGGTTGTTTACCTAAGCTGTCTATGTCAGCTCTAATCTTTGGTTACTTTGCTATCTTTAGCATATGTTGGTTATGATTTTTTCCTGTAGATGTTTCTCAATGTTCAACACTACTTTGGTGCATGTCTATGATTCTTTTTTCTTTAGACTTTAACTTTTTCTGTGTATTATATTTGGGAGAGTATTTGGAGAAATCTAACATGTTGCAATATTTGGAGAAATCTAACATGTTGAGACAACCCTTCACAAGGCAAGACAACACTGTCATCCAAACCTGTGTTCTTGCATCTTTTGCATAGCCTTTACCGGTACCTTCTTTCTTTTATTCTATTGTATGCCTTTGTGAATTTGTTAATGTTGTTGTCATAGCTGTAGTGTTATGAATTGGTTTGTTGTTGTGATTTTTTATCATGTGTATTATATTAGGTTGTTTCTATTGTAGTTTTCCCCCTTATTTGTTTGATTTTACCTAACCTTTCTATGTCATTTCATGAGTTCTATTTATGTTCCTCAACACTTTATAATGATTGATGCCACTGGCTTGAATTTGTATTCATTTTGAAAAATTAAATTGCAACTTTCGTATTTGAAAAATTAAGTTGCACCATTTGTATTCTGTTGAATATTGAAAAATTAAGTTGCACCATTTTTCTGCTTGAATTTGTATTATATTAGGTTGTTTCTGTTGAATATTTGAAAAATTAAATTGCAACTTTCGTATTTAGTGTTTGGCATTTCAAGTATAGGTTTGTTGAATATTGATTTTTTGTGTTTCTTTCTTTTGTCTTATCAAGGTAACGTATAGACGCCTACAAAATCCCGTCAACAAATTTTTTGAAATTTGTGTTTATACAGGTACTAATGACTACTAACACTTTATCCTATGGATATTAGCATGTATCATATTAATAGTCTTTGTGTAGTAACTGTCAATATTCTGATTTCAATCTTTGAAATGGGATGTCACATCCATCATAATTATTAGAGTACACTACCAAATGTATCCTGACGTGTAATTTCCCTTGTAATTAATAGACTAATAGATGTTTGTTGAGGTGCAATTTTCCAATGCCAAAACACTGCGTGTCTATTCATACATCGGGAAGTAAAAAACATCATCTTTTCCATATACACATAATTACTGTTTTTGATAAAGAGTTACTGTTATTATTTTTTAAAATTTAACCTTTGTATGTAATTATTTATTACTATTTAATTATACAAACATAAAACACTATGGATACATCATAATAAAAACACAACAACAACACGGGAAGTGTAATAGCCTCACAATAAAAACACAACAACATAACCATAATAAACTAGCACGAAAAGTCTAAAAGGTTATCGGTTACTTTGTACATTGTTAATTGTTCTTGATAACTGTTCACCCTCCCCCTCATATAATTAAAACACAGTATTATATATATCTATAACCACCCAGTATCACCAAATCTTCACCCATTTGTCGAAGAACTTCTCCAAACACAAAACACTATGAATACATCATCATCGAATGTGTCTGATGCTGTAAGTTTAACTTTTCCATCCTTTATGTTTACCTTCTTATAAGTATATGTTCGAGTTTGCTTCATCATGCATCCTTCATCCTTCTATGCTTGCTCTTTTCGTTCATAGTACATGTTTGATATTGCACATATTTATCTTCTCCTTTCAATGGGTACATCTTTGTTCACTTACTCATTACATAAACGTTTCTCATCTAGGGCCCATCAAATTTACGAGTACCGAGAATTGTGCACCAATTTGACGCGTCATTCCATCTTGAGCAGGTCACGGCTTTCACCCCTAAACATTTACTTATTTATGTTAATATCAAATAAATAATATGCTTCAAATGTTAATCTGTAGAACGTCATTGAGGTTCCTTTTGCTTATCATAGACAATGGTCCGAAAATTATCCAAGTTATGTGTTATTCGACTACGAAGGAGACAAACACTTTATAAAGCTTCATAAATATGGTAACCGATTCTTTTTTGGTGATGGACTGAAGGAACTTAGGAGAACCCATGGCATTCATGAAAGTGTTCTGATGCGTTTTGTTGGAAGGGACAAAAATACTACTTTCAGTGTGGACGTTGTGGGACCTCTACACCAAAGGGCAGCCACAACCATAAGGCACCATGTTTTTACCATTGATGTCTCTAAAGATATGATACAACACAATTATCAATTGGTAGGTCTTTGTTAATATAATCATAATCCTTTATATTATTTATTGTTGACTTCTTATCTTTAATCACCGTGTTCCTTCTAACCTAGGTTCTGCCACTAGAGGCTTCAATTTATTTAACTACATCAAAAAAATATATGATTGTAGATCGTGGTAGTGGTAGGCATCACAAATGGATGATCACCACGAATAATGGCCTATCATGTGTTGTTGACGCGTGGATCCATTATTTAGGTGACTGTCATTTGAAGCCTAGAGATGAGGTCATCTTCTTCTACAACATTGACCAACATGTATGGGAGGTCCTCTATAGGAAGCAAGTTAAATGGGATGCCGAAGAGGATGAAGCTGAATCCCCTTGAAGAATTATTTAATTACTTATCTTTGTTTTATTTTGATATATTATGTTTGTAACTTAATTACCCTCGGGTAATGAACAATTTTATTTTACTTTTGTTTTTGTTTAAACATTGCTAGCAACACTACAAATATTATTCTGCTATATTCTATGTTTGTGGGTTTAATTTTTCTATGCTATATTTATTATTTAGTTATATTCAATGTTGGTTATTTTCAAATAATATCACTTGGGCTTTCGAAAAAAGCCTGCACTTTAGTGAATGTGGTTGTTCGCCTTTACAGAACCAAGGGACAGTGAAATGTAGAACTTCATATGCTTGAAGTACATGTAAGTTATCTTTCTTTGTCTACTTTGTGATTGATTTTTATTTACTTATTGTATACATTTACTGCTGCATACCATTGATCCAACACTAACACTTCGTAGTGCGTTCCTCTCTACTGATTAAAGTTGTCGAGACTTATTATTTGGGATCAGAGATGCTAATTGAAGATGAAACCTCATATGTTTTGTATGTTTGACATTGTACTTTGAATTGTAATTACATTAACAATCTTTTCAGACAATTTTACAGCTTTTTAAATTAGCAGCCTTTTCTATCTGTATTATCTGTTTGAATATTTAAATTAATTTTTTATACATTTTTTTAAAGATTATTAATATTTAATAATTAAGAAACCTCAAATATAAGAATGAACACATATTAATCATATTCAAATAAGAATATCAGCCCGAACTTTCTCACGGGCAAAACTCTAGTTAGCAAAAAATAGTATCCCTTATTCAGGCCATAAATTATGGTAGCCACAACTTATACTAAATTAAGTCACTATTACACGCTTATCAATATTAAAGTAATATTAAAGTGCAACATGCCTGTTCTGCATTTCTTTACTTGACTTTGTTGTCCTTCCATCTCTCTCTTCTCTCTCTCAACTTTCTTTCCGTAAGTCATCAAACTCTCAATTTTTTTGGTATATTCCACTCTCTCTTTCTCTTCAATCTCCTGAGAAGCTAAGTTTAGTGCCATATAGTTGTGGAAAGTTGAAAGTTGAAACCCCTTCATGGTTGCTGAAGTTCATTCAATAATCACCTAAGTGAGTCTAATAATAATTAATGCTATTGAAGCTATAGGTTTGTGTTCATTTACAGCATTTGGAGGAAGCAAAAGGGTTGGTAGCTGAAATTCACACTCACAGCAGCAAGACTTTGCCTTAAAATAAAGAATCAAGCGTTTCGTGAATTGGATTCTCTGCAAATCAGGATCTGCTGCTTCAGGGCTTCACTGTTTGTCTTGTAGCTTCTTCTGGAGGTTTCTATGGAGAGTAGTGGCAAGATGGAAGACTATGAAGTGATCCAGCAAATTGGAAGAGGAGCACTTGGTGCAACTTTTCTTGTTCTACACAAGATTGAGAATAAGAGGTATGCCACTGTTTCCTTATGTGTGTGTGTTCTGTGTAAATGTAATTGCTGGAACCAACATGAACTCTTCAAGATCTTTGGTCAAAATTGGACAACCCCACGAAGAAATTTTCAATCTTTTTGAGGTTTTGGTTGTCAAATGTGGAAATTGAAGCCCTGCAAGTTCAATAGAAGTTAGCTGTTAACATGGCCCATTGAAGAATCCATTTTCAGTTCAGAAATGGACAAGCCCAGAAAAAAAGAAATCTATTGTATTGGACTAAAATCTGCGCTAATTCAATACCAGTTTTGCTTTCCATCTTCAGTTCTTTATTCCTCTTGATGATGAAAATTTCATCTTACTGGTAGGTATGTGCTGAAGAAAATTCGCTTGGCCAAGCAAGCAGACAAGTCCAAAGTGACAGCACAACAAGAGGTTGGTGTAACCAACCCTTTCTCTTATTGCATATATTCAGTGTCAACCAGGCAATTATTTAGTTATTGGTGTTATTTTCTCTTGTTTTCTTACTTTATATCCTAATTGATAGGACAAGTTACTGTTTTGTTCAAATTATGAACACTACTGTTTTGGTTCTGCCTTTTACTTTTATTGTTTCTTTTTTTTTTTAAGTGGTTTTTAATCTGTCCCATCATCAAAGAATTAATAGTAATGATTGATCCGTTTCCTACTATCTTGAGTCATGTGTGGTTTGAATAAGCTCAACCTAACTAGTTACTTGTATTTCTCAATATCTTTCTGTAACTTCCATAATGATCTATGAACATGCTCCAGCTGGTTATGCTTCTTTCCTGCTACAGATAAACCAGTCATCTGAATACGAGTTAATACCAGAAGCATTATTTCTTCTGCAAAAGACACAGACAGAGACTTAAAGTTAAAAACATAACAGTAAACTCAAATTGAATTTCATTTCATTTAATGAAATCTTGTAGGTTCTATGCTACTCATCATCGTCTTTGAAGAGTACTGGTTAGACTTCTACTCTAGAGTAGAGGATTTTTTTTTTTTTTAATTTTTATTATGCTTACAAAATGTTATGAGCACCATGTGATATGGCATTTTTATTTGAGCTTAGTACCATCTGAATTCTGAAGCTAATTTTTCTATAAATATAATATTAATGGTAGTTTCACTGACTTCATTGCTGAGAGGTTTTCCTTCATGGTTTTGAATGATTGCTTTCTTACCTTCTTAGTTGTGACAAAAATGGTGATATTGTCTCTTTTTGTTTCAGATGGACCTAATAGCAAAACTACATTACCCATATATTGTGGAGTACAAAGATGCTTGGGTGGAGAAGGTAAAGACAGTAAGATTCAGTCTTTCTCTCTTTTTCTTATTGAATTTTCATTTATACTTTTATATGTAGATAAAAATTTAAGTTTGAAGTTCTATAGAATGTATAGGCTTATTTAAATGTTCATGAATCCTTAATATTTGTTATTTTCATGTTCTGTAGGATGACTACATATGCATTATAACTGGCTATTGTGAAGGAGGTGACATGTAAGTATGGTAATATTTGTTAGCGGCACTGATTGTTTCTAGTATAAATTAAGTATGAGTTATTCATTATTTCTGAATAGAGAGAATGCCATATAGTTAAGTCTAAGAAGTAAAATGTTTTATTAGCTATCTGCATCTAACCTATTTACCTAAAATCTTAAACATTAGGTAAGATTCCGAGAATGATTTTCACAAATCTTAAAGTCTTAACCCGTCCTTTGGGTGAAAGCCTGCTAAACTTGAAATGTGGATAAAAATTACAGACTTCTATCTTGTATGGAAGCTACACCGAATTTTATACTGAGTTATATCCTTGGAAGGAAAATATTATTTTAAAAGTTTAATTTGTAGACAGGAGGTGAGAAAGTATCTTTAGATTTGTTCAATTTGACTGTAATACTATGTTAAATAAATTCTTGACCTAAAAGTTTAAGCTTCTAGACAGAGATCTAGAAAATTTTTAAGAACCCTGGAATATAAGTGATCTGTAATATGAAATGTGGAGATTCTTATAGGATTCTTGTTGATTGATGTTTAGTTTTTTGCAATAACATAAATGACATTTCTGCATAGAACCTTATATACAGATATATGTATATCGACAAAGATCATTTTATAAGTCGGAATTTTAATCGCATTCTAAGAAATGGAATACCTTGGGATAAAGGCTTTGGGATTCCGTGGGTCTCATGCATTATAAAGCATAGCATATACATTTAGTGTACATTTATATGACACTTGGGAGCATTATAACTTGTTACCTAAAGTCTGAATCATGGAATACTACATTCTTCTGGAGCAGGGCTGCAAATATAAAGAAAGCTCGGGGATCTTATTTTTCAGAGGAGGTAACTAATTAGGCTTTATGTTCCATTCCTTAGTGTTTGTTTGGCTGGGGGACAATGGAAGGAAAGGGAGGGGAGGGTAAGTTTTTAGGTCAACCTCCCCCTTATTTGGGAGTCTTTGCAAAATAGGAATTATGATGTAACCCTTGGCCCAAAAAAAATGGGGAAGGAAACTTTGTACTTAACCTCTCATCTTCCATTTGTCTTTGTTCTCTCTGGATTCCTTTTCCTTATTCCTTATCCACTCTGCATTGCCATTTTCTCCAATAGAAAGTTTGCAAGTGGTTGACTCAGTTGTTACTGGCTGTGGACTACCTTCACTCCAATCGGGTACTCCATAGAGATATCAAGGTACTTCTTATTCTTATATCCTGGCAAAGAAATCCTTACGTGGGGTTTATATTAATGAAACTTCATTTAATTTCAGTGTTCCAACATATTCCTTACCAAAGAAAATAACATTCGGCTAGGTATGAAGTCATTATCCTTTGAATGCTCATCACTTTGGGTTTCCATGTACCATATTTTCTAAAGAAAAATATGCATAACATGAACACTACAGGTGAATTTGGACTTGCAAAGCTTCTTAATACTGAAGACCTTACTTCCCCGGTAATGTATATAGTAATATCTTAGCATTATCTACTGCCATCTTCAAGAAACTTTTATGAAGTTGATCTCCTGATAGTGAATTGTCATGCCAAGTAATTGATGCTTTAAGTAAAAATGAATAACTTTGCCTTCATGCCTTAAACCTTGTATTACTAATGATAATGCTACTTAACTAAATCTACATATTGAAGTCTGTTTATTGTGTGTCTGTCTTATATCTTTCATAGGTTGTTGGAACTCTAAACTACATGTGTCCTGAGGCCTTTGCTGGTATGCCTTATGGTTATAAATCTGATATGTGGTCACTCGGTAAGAATTACAGATGCTTGATTCTAGTTGACAAAGTCATATGCCATGATATCTGACCTTGTGTAAGAATGATGTCTGTTTGCATGTAAAGGTTGCTGCATGTTTGAAATTGTTGCACATCAACCGGCATTTCGTGCTCCAGTAAGAACAAAACCACCTATAACAGTTTGATGTTATTACTGACAATGAGTTGTCTCCAATATATTTTTAAGTGAAATAATTTGGTGAATCATGAATGAATCTGACAGGACAGGGCTGGACTTATCAATAAAATAAATAGATCATCCATATCTCCACTGCCAATTGTTTACTCTTCCACACTGTAAGTAACTTCTTCGTGTGAGAATATGTACAAAATATTTGGAATATATCTAGTGTATCTTAGAATGTTTTAGAATAACTTAAGAAGATCTTATGTACTCAGTTAGGAATCTAATTGAGAAAACGATCATATGAGTTGTTTTCTTTTCTAATTTTATTATGTATTCTTATTTAATGAGGGTTATTATTCTTATTGTATTAGTCTGCTTGGGTTTATACTAATACTATCCCAATACTTAACCTGATATTTTTTTAGTATCTGTGAAAATAATCATAGTTAATGCACTTAGGAAATAGTATGTTAATGTATCACTTTATAAAATGCATTTAGTACTCATAGGTATCAGTGTTTAACAGTTGAAGTTGATTAATAGTACTAGGAAAGTCTCCACTAATTCTATTAAGAGACTATATATATGTATAACAAGAAGAACATCAAAATCTCTCCCTCTAAATTTAACAGTTTAAATAGAATCAGTGTTAGTATTTTGCAATATATCATAGTACACCATATTAATCTAATGTTATTATTCATGGTCTGTGTTCTCTCTTTTCCTCCTTCCCTACTGAAACCATATCTTTGCCCCATAATTATTCCTTACTGTTGGCTGTGCACCAATTACAGAAACTAAAATTCTAGTTTTTCCTTATTTGTAAATCTTCATATTTGCTTTCTTCCCTGTTTGGTGTCACAATTAATTTTCTAATGCTGGCATAGCACTGATGGAGAGTGAGAATGTGATACGAACCTAATTCAGGATAAATAAACATTCGACAACTGTATTGTCGATTGAAAATGTAAGAAATATTACAAGATAAACCCTTGCAATCCCAGAGCAAAAGCTCCTTCTCCCCCTACCTATATAACAGGCTCCAATATCCTTTTTCTCTATCTATAACTAACTCTTCCCTCCTTCCCTATTTCCCACCTAAGGTGACTCTAAGTGGGCCTTGTACATTTGGGCCTGTGGTCGAGAACCTATCAAAATGATAGACTACATCTCTCTCCACTGACGTGGTGAGTCTGGTGACATCCCTTTTTATCAGTGATCATTTTGATGGTGACATCTCTTCTTACCAACAATAATTCTGTTGATATCACCTCTTGCCAATGATCATTTTGGCAGTGAGATCTTTTCCCACCACTAACAATCATACAAGTGGTGAGTTTTCTTACCATAGTAAATCATATTACTGGTAGTGGTGGTGATTCCTCCCATCTCACTAATGAATCATACTGGTGATGAATTGTCTATCGGATGCAATATAACCAGGTTCCCACAGACAAATCATATTGGTGGTGATTTCTGCCCTCGATGAGTAATACCTCTGATGATTTCTCTATTGGCTGCAATATGAACTAGATTTAATCTCAAACTCTTATATTCTATGGATGAGATTCACACTTAGCTTCAGTTTTTAAGTTTTGGGGGCTACTAGATTTTCTTTCAGTTTGAATCTTCCAAATGCTTATTCTGATGGATTTGGAGAAATTTGGGCCTTGTCTCTTGGTCATTCTAGCCATGTATATATTGACTTGTCTTTTCAACTATGGTCTATGGTTATAGCTGACATTATTTTCAGAATTATTTTCTTTTAGTTTTTTAATTGTGACAATGTTAAAACTTTTGTAAGCATTAGCTTCAAGGGAAGTGCTTGAATTTATACTAAATATCTCAGAATATATTCAATGTGTCTTAAAATATTTTAGAATATCTCTAAATATTATAGAAATATTTAGAATGATATTATCTAATCTGACATAATATACTTAGGAAGCAACCTCAAGAGTTGTTTCATAATTTTATTATGTTTCCTTATTTAGTCATTGTTAGAAATTTTATTTTATTAGTGTGTGCTGTGTGCTTTGGCTTGTTCTAGCAGTGCCACATCAGCACTTTACTAAATAGAACAGAAAGCCGGCAAAAGTAAGCAATTATTTCTCCAATATAATTCGAACCAAATATGCACTAGATAGCATCATTGGATTAGCATTTTATATCAGATAATTAGACATCACAAATCCATAATACACCTTTTTGATTCTAATAACCTGTAATTTAGAGTCCCTGTTCTCTTTTCCTCATTCACTACCAAAACCACATATGACTTCGTAAAAACCATTAGCAGTCACCCTACTGTCATGATTTTTCCCACCTGAGCTTTTAAAAATTATTATATCTGTTTAAATTCAACAAAAATCTACCAGCCAATCCCTTCATTTCCTTTAAACACGTGATTGAAATAATAAAACTGAAGCAAGAAGACTTCTGTCATTTTATGTTTGACAGGAAACAACTTATCAAGAGCATGCTGAGGAAAAACCCAGAACATAGACCAACAGTGAGTTCAACTGAGCTTTTCCTGTGTAACTCATTTATGTGGAGCTGTGCATTCTTACACTGCACTTTGTTGGCAGGCATCTGAATTATTAAAGAATCCTCATTTACAACCTTATGTTCTACGCTGTCGTAATGCATCATCTATTTTTCTACCAGTACATCTTATAAATAGTAACTCAAAGGATAAAACAAAAACCAAATCTAGTAGTGGTAGCAAAGACCATTGGGAAAGGGAGGCAGCATTGGCTGGATTGGTAAATCGTTTGGATCGACTTTATCCATTAGAGGGAAATGGAGATGTACAGTCACGGAATTGGCATAATGATGGCAAGCTAGCAGTGTCAACCAGTGCAGAAGACAACCTTGAGACTAAAATGGTTGATTTGACCAGCTATACTGTGGAGTTTTCTACTAGTATTAGCGGCTCGAAAGATGGATCAACAACATCTGAATCAACTGTCTGCAGTGTGTGCAAGGAAGGAGACTCTAAAAATAGACTTACAAGGGACACAGCTGACAGTGAGATCACTTCAAAGAGTACAATGGATTCTGGGCTTGAAGAACAAGGACTTGATTGTCACAAGTCATATGCAATTGACATAAATACGGTGATTAATAAAGTTGAAGATACTTTTTCCAATGAAGATTTCAATACAGATGAAGCACTTAGTGAAGGTGTCAAACCTGAGGACTCCAGTAAATCAATAATGTCCAGTGAAGACAGCAACGGTAATGATAAAGATGAGTTAATTGATGAGATCACATCAAAGAGTACTCTAGATTCTGTGCATGAAAAACAAGGATTTACAGCTGAACATTTTCAGAAGTCAGATGTGATTGACACAAGTGCAGTGTCTACAAAGATTGAAGATAATTTTTTCAGTGAAGATAGAACAGAAGCAGAGAGGGAAAATGCCAAACCTGAGGACTCCAGAAAATCAATAGTGTCAAGTGAAAACAGCGATGTTAAGGATAATGAGGGATCCATTAATGAGATCACTTCAACGAGTATGCTAGATTCTGTGCATGAAGAACAAGGATTTACAGCTGAACATTTTCCGAAGTCAGATGGGATTGACACAAATGCAGTGGCTATAAAAGTTGAGGATAATTTTTCCAATGAAGGTTTTGACCAAACAGAAACAGAGAGGGAAAATGCCAAACCTGATGACTCCCGAAAATCAGTAGTTTCCAGTGAAAACAGTGATGGTAATGATAACGATGGGTCCATTGATGAGAACACATTAAAGAGTACGCTCAATTCTGTGCATGAAGAACACGAATTTACCGCTGAACATTTTCTGAAGTCAGATGTGATTGACCCAAATGCAGTGGCTTCAAAAGTTGAAGATAATTTTTCCAATGAAGGTTTTGACCAAACTGAAACAGAGAGGGAAAATGCCAAACCTGATGACTCCAGAAAATCAATAGTGTCCAGTGAAAACAGCGACGGTAATGATATTGTTGCTGTTGATGAGACCACATTAAAGAGTATGCTCAATTATGTGCATGAAGAGCGAGGGTTTACAGCTGAACTTGTTCAAAAGTCAGATGTTGAAATAAATGCAGCGGCTTCAAAAGTTGAAGACAAATTTTCTAATGAAGGATTTGATAAGGCTGAAGCACAGAGGGAAGATGCCAAACTTGAGAGCTCTAGTAAATCAATAATTTCCTGTGAAAACAGAAACGATAATGATGACTATGGATCTGGCTATGAGATCACATCAAACAGTATGCTAGATTCTGTAGGTGAAGAAAAAAGACTTCCTGCTGAACTCTTTCAGAAGTCTGATGCAATTGACATAAATGCAGTGACTACAGAAGATGAAGATAAACTTTCCAAAGAAGGTTTTGATAGAGCTGAAACACAAGAGAAAGATGATAAACCTGAGGACTCCAGTAACTCATTGTCTAGTGAAGACAGCAACAGCAACGATAAAGAGGGGTCCATTGATGAGGAAAGGTCATCACCAATTGCACATGCGGTTAAGGTTGAGCATGACACTGACACTGGAAACAGCTTGAAGGAAAATGAAAACCCTAAAGTGTTGACAGAAGACTCATGCATGGACAGCTTGGCTTCTGAGAGTAATGAAATGCGTCCAGGTAAGGATGAAGGCCAAGCAGATACACACACAATCAGTTGTTCAACGCATAAAGAAGTTGACAATGCTGTCGTGGCTGATAAGCCACCAAATGGCGTTTCATTAAGGACACGCATATCAAGAGGTGGTGATAATACTTGCCATCAAAGAGCTGATGCTCTGGAATCTCTGCTCGAGTTATGTGCGCAGCTACTTCAGCAAGGAAAGCTTGAAGAGCTTGCTGCTGTGCTGAGACCATTTGGAGAAGATGCTGTATCTGTATCATCCAGAGAAACAGCAATATGGCTTACAAAAAGCCTGGTGGCCTCACAAAATCTTAATCCTGAGATATAGTTTGAGAGTGTGGTGCCCCTCATTATTTATACATTATTGTAAGAAAATTGTGTATTTCCAAATGATACATGAAGATTGTTCCTTTGAAACTTCTGCTTGGTTGAAGATTGGAGGCTGGAAAATAACATCCGATAAATCCTTTGCTGTTAGAGAGGTGTTTTGTAAATGGGTTAAATTGATATTCGTTGGTGTTTTTCTGTAAGATATGGCCATTGATTGCATGAATATTGATATCGTCATAGTCCCCCTCCCCTCTCAAACTTGGAAACATAAGGCCTTGAGCTTAATTTATTTGGTGAACTTATTGTTTATAAAATATCTTGATTTAGTTGACCTGATTAACATGGTTTTCTGGTTACTACACATTGGTCATTTTACTTATATTTATGATTTCAAGGATTATAATTTTATCATTTTTTATTCAATAAATATAATTCAATTGGTAAGACACATTGTGTTTGTAGGGAAAGACTTAGGTTCAATTCCCACAGAATACATCCTTGGGGAGAAGCGATGGACTTTATGTGTGATTAAATCTCAGACCGAGGATTAATTTCATAGTTGGTCCAAAGTGAGTGATGCAATCCAAGCAATGAACGCTTGATTTGGATCGTTCCAAATGCAAATTCAAGAATCCCCATTGTTGACCTTCAAAGAACTTAAGAATAGAAAAACATAAAAGATGGATAAGATGAAGAAGATTAATAGAATGACGCCATGACCGTGGAGAATCAATAAGCTGAAGGAAGATTCGTCACAAAGGAATAACTTCCTTGATAAGAATCAATTTAATGTTCAGTCATAAACCATAAAAGAGGCTAAGCTCTCTCTAAGCACAAGCTAAATTTCAACATTAAGAGTTTATGAGTATTTATAGATCTAGGCTTAAGAAGATAATTAAACCTCTAATAAGGCCTATTTACATCAAGTTCAAGCCGATTACACAAATAAACAAGAGTTAAGAATTTTCGTAAATTCACACTGAAGGTTTGTGCTAAGCCCAATTTCTCCTCAGGTTGGAATTGAGCTAAGCTAGATAGCTTATGCTAAGCCTAGGTACTAAGCTAGACACTTGCTGTTAAGCGAACTGTTCAACAGTCTTAAACGTGCTCCAATTCAACTCCTTGTGATTTTCTCCTTCCTTACCTTTGATGAGTATTCCATCCTTGTTCCTCTTGGCCATCTCTTCTTGTAGAAGCTTGGCTCTAGACCTTGTCATTGGACGACCCTTCAACTCATGCAGTGTTTTTAGGTCCTTATGCTATTTGGATAACCCTCTATCATTCCTTCCTTCTTGAAAAGAATCTATCATCGGATGTGCGTCTAGAACACCTATATCACAAGAAGAAAGATCAGTGACATTGAAAGTATAACTCACCCTATACTCACTTGGCAAATCAATCTTGTAGGCATTGCCATTAATCCTCTCAAGGACCTTCAAAGGTCCATCACCCCTAGTTTGGAGTTTAGATTTCCTTTGTGAAGGAAACATATCCTTCCTTAGATGTACCCAAACCCAATCTCCGAGTTCAAATACCATAGACTTTCTCCCTTTGTTTGTTTGACGTGCATATTGCTTCATCTTCTTCTCAATTTCATTTCTCACTCTTTCATGAAGATCCTTAACAAAAGTGGCGCTAGAAAGCCCATCCTTAATCAAAATAGAAGAATCATTAGGTAAGAGAATTGAATCAAGAGGAGATAAATGATTAAAATCATAAACAACCTCAAAAGGAGAAAAAGAAGTGGTAGGGTAGTTGGTTATCCTATTATAGGCAAATTTGACATGAGGCAACAACTCTTCCCAAGTTTTCAAATTACCTTTGATGAAACACCTTAGGAGTTGTGAGAGTGTTCAATTTACTACTTCGGTTTTCCCATCGGTTTGAGAATGGCAAGTGATGGAGAAAAGAAGCTTGGTGACAAGTTTTCCCCACAATGTTTTCCAAAAATGCCTCAAAAACTTGAAATCCCTATCCAACACAATGCTCCTAGGCAATCCATGAAGACACATTACCTCTTTGAAGAACAGATCCGCCACATGACAAGCATCATCCACCTTATGACATGGAATGAAGTGTGCCATCTTGGAAAACCTATCAACAACCAAAAAAATCGAATCCTTGTCCCTCTTGGACCTTGGAAGAGCAAGCACAAAATCTATGGAAATGTAGGTCCAAGGGGAGGTAGGAATTGACAATGGAGTATGCAAACCATGATGCATGACTTTGAACTTTGCCTTATGACACACAATGCAATTAGAAAAAAACTTGATAACATCATGTTTCATTTTTTGCCAAAAGAAATGTTCAAAGTCTTTTGAACTCCAAAATGTCTAATTAACCCCCCTATACAAGCTTCACAAATCTTGAGTTCACGCAAGGAACTTTGAGGCAAACACAACCTGTTATTTTAAAACAAGTATCCTTCATGCCTAAAGAAACCTTGATGAGACCCCTTTTCACATTACTCAAACAATTTAGAGAAGTCATGGTCTTGAGAATACAAATCTTTTATGTGATCAAATCCAAACATCTTTGTTTCAAGCATGGAGATTAGAGCATATCTCCTTGAAAGTGCATCGGCCACAACATTAGCCTTGCCTTGCTTGTGTTTAATCACAAAAGGAAATTGTTCCAAGAACTATACCTATTTGGCATGCCCCGTATTAAGCTTTCCTTGGCTTTTCAAATGTTTGAGTAGCTCATGGTCACTATGAATCACAAACTCCTTGAAGGAGGTAGTATTGCCAAGTTTGCAAAGCTCTAATAAGTGCATAGAGTGCCTTGTCATAGGTGGAATTGTTCAAGATGACACCCTAAGTTTTTAACTAAAATAATCAATTGGATGACCTTCTTGTAACAATACAACACCTATGTCAACATTGGAACCATCATATTCAAGTTCAAAAGATTTTGAAAATTTTGGTAAAGCAAGAATGAGTGCATTTGTCAACTTTTCCTTCAATGTATTGAAGACTTTCTCTTCTTCACTCTCCCACTTTAATTCCATATTTTTCTTAACAATGTCATTCAATGGAGATGCTATGGTGCTAAAATCTTTGACAAATCTCTTATAGAAACTAGCCAACCCATGGAAACTCCTCACATCACTCACATTTTTGGGTATGGGTCAATCTCTAATAGCTTTAATTTTCTCATCATCCACTTGGACTCTCTTAGCACTCACAACAAATCCTAGAAACACTATTTGATTAGTGCAAAAGGTGAATTTATCCTTATTAGCAAACAATTTTTCATGTCTAAGCACTTCCAAGACACTCCTAACATGGTATATGTGGTCATCCATTGTTAAGCTATAAATCAAGATATCATCAAAGTAAACAACTACAAATTTGCCAATAAAGTGCCTCAAAACATGGTTCATGAGTCGTATGAAAGTGCTTGGTGCATTGGTTAAGCCAAAAGGCATAACCAACCACTCATAAAGTCCAAACTTAGTTTTGAAAGCAATTTTTCATTTATCACGTTCTCTCATTCTAATTTGATGGTAACCATTTTTCAAATCTATTTTGGAGAAAACACAAAAACCATGAAGTTCATCCAACATATCATCAAGTCTAGGGATAAGATGTCTATACCTCACGGTGATGTTGCTGATGGGTCTACAATCCATGCACATCCTCCACATGCAATCTTTCTTGGGGACTAGGATGACCGACATTGCACATGGGCTTAAGCTTTCTTTCACCCATCCTCTTTGTATCAACCCTTCAACTTGCTTTTAGATCTCCTTTGTCTCTTCCAGATTACTCCTATAGGTGACCCTATTAGGAAGTGAAGCTTCCAAAATAAGATCTATTTAATGCTCAATTCCTCTTAAAGGAGGCAAGCCATGGGGAATGTCTTGTAGGAAGACATCCTCAAACTCCTTTAAGAGTGTATCAAAACCTTAAGGCAACTCAAGGGCACTAGAAGACAAACACATGTAATTTGGAATGAGTAAATACATTGGTTGTCTAGCTAGCATCACTCTTTTTACCTCCTTAGGAACAAACTCTCTTTTATCACTAATTATTTTTCACCCCTTTTTCCTCTTTTCTTTTGTTCTTTATTATCACTATTTTGGCTTTTTTTTTGTTTTTGGCTTTTCTCTCTCAAAGGAATTTTTCCTTTTTTGATTTTCTTTCTCTTTCTCTTTTCAATCTCATTTTTATTTGATCCTGACACACCTCACTTGGAGACAAAGGTGAAAAAACTACCTTTATGCAAGAAAGAATATCGATTGACGACCCCATTATGGACAACATCTCTATCATATTGCCAAGGTCACCAAAGAAAAACATGTCCAACTTTCATGAGAACCATATCACAAAGCACACCATCAACATGCTTTCCAATGAAGAATGTAAGTAACACTTGCTTATCCACAACCAACTCACCATTGTCACTCAGCCATTGCAACTTATAAGGCTTTGGGTGAGGGGTGGTTTTTTAGCCAAGCTTCTCCACTAATCTAGTGCTTGCAACATTGGTACAACTTCCGCCATCAATGATTAGAGAACAAACCTTTTCATTCACCAAACATCTAGAATGATTTTTTTTTCTTCTCTTTGTGTATCATCTCTATATTTCCACAAGCTTCCCATGAGTCTCCTTACCATCAAAAGATCTTCCTCTTTTGGTGGAAGAAAACCATCATCCTCCCTTTAACTAGAGGAACTATGAGAACTCTTAGATGACTCATTATCCACCTCTCCATTCTCCAACACAATCATGGTCCTTTTGTTAGGACATTGGGATGCAATATGACCCTTTCCCAAACACTTAAAACATTTAATGGAACTAGTTTTATTGGGAGGGGGTTGAGTAGGAGAAGTAGGATTACCTCTTGAAGACTTCTTTTCAAGATGTTGTGAAGAAGAACCATCCTTCTTGGAAGTGTCTTTATCTTTCTAAGTTGAATAAGTGTATGAAATCTTCTTATAGGTTTGTTTCCTCTTCAATTGTTGCTCCACTTTCACAGCCCTTTGTATAAATTCATCCATTTTGTTGTAGCTTTGAAGCTTTACAACATCTTGAATTTCCTTATTTAAGCCATTAAAAAATCGTAGCCTCATTGGTCTCTTCAATGTTTGCTCTTATCAAAGAAATCTACATCTCCTTGTAATAATCATCAACATTTTTACTTCCTTGATAGAGCCTTTGTAATTTGTTATGCATTTCCTTTACATAGTGAGGTGGGACAAATCTCTCCCTCATGATTCTCTTCATTACCATCCAAGTGTCCACTCTATGTCTTCTCAATCTTTCTCTATCCACTTGGATTTGATTCCACCACACCAATGCATATCCTTCAAATTCTAAGCTAGCCAACTGCATTTTCTTTTCTTCACTAAAATTGTTGCAATTGAAAATTTGGTCCACTTTCATCTCCTAATCAAGGTAAGCCTCTAGATCACAAGTATCTAGGAACTTGAGAATTTTGACCTTCACATCATCCATCCCATCCCTATTCCTTCTATGCCTATGCCTTCTACCTTCTTCGTGTAGAAGCAAAAGCAAAGACTTTGATTTTGATGTTTTGATGATGCCATGTGGTCATGCGCTTCTCAAGTTTAATTCAAGACAAAAATCCAAGAAATACAAGATACATCATCAAGTAGATCTCTAGTGATTTAGGAAGGGAATTCCAAGTTGAAACAACAAGAGGTTTGGCCAATGAATTTAAGCTAAAATGTTTTTTTATGAGATTTACTCTCTGGTAATCGATTACCAGAGGATGTAATCGATTACCAGTGGCCAAAATGATTTATAACATCCATTAGAAATTTGAATTTAAATTTTACACTGTGTAATCGATTATACATGGATGGTAATCGATTACCAATAGTTATTGAACGTTTTAATTCAAATTTTAAAGCCTGTAATCGATTACACAAGTCTTGTAATTGATTACTAGAGGAAAATTTCAGAAAATAATTTCCAAAAGTCACATCTGTCCAAAAGGTTTTTGAATGATCATCAAAGGTCTATTTATATGTGACTTGGAACACGAATTTGTTTAGAGTTTTTCAGAACAAAAAAGTTTTAGTCTCTCAAAAGCAAAATTATCTTATTCTCTTAAACATTCCTTGGCCAATACACTTGCAATTCAATAAGGAATTATTTGAGTGCTCAATTGTTCAATCTATCTCTTTCAAGAGAAATTTCTTCTTCTCTTCATCTTATTTCTGAAAAGGGGTTAAGAGACCGAGGGTCTCTTGTTGTAAAGTTATCTGAACACAAAGGAAGAGTTGTCCTTGTGTGGTTCAGAACTTGTAAAGGGCTTTTGCAAGATAGTGAAACTCTCAAGCGGGTTGCTTGGAGACTGGACATAGGCACAAGGGTGTGGCTAAACCAGTATAAATCTGAGTTTGCATTTTCTCTTCCCTTAAACTCCTTTATTTTTTTATTGCTTATTGCCTATTGCTTCTATTCAGTAAGTTTGATTTGCATAATTATTTAGGAGTTCATTTTGAAAGGAATCTTGGGATTTGGGTTAAAATCAAAATAGAATTTTTAATTAGGAAAAGTTTGTGATATCTTAATTCAATCCCTCTTTTTAAGATATCTGAGACCACTTGTCTAACACTTCATAGTCATCATCACTTCCTTGAGAAGAATAAGGTGACCTATGATGCCTCTTCCTCTCTATGTCTTCCATTCTCCCACTCAACTCTTGAGTGCTTCTTTGTATCTCATCAAACCTCTCTTCCATCCTCCTCTCAACATTTCTTTGCAACTTATCCATTTGCTTAGCCAATGAAGCCATTAGCTTAGCGGACCTAGGGGAAGGTGGATCACTATCGCTTTCGGAAACCATTGCTACAAGAAAAAAGGTTAGTAAAAACAAATATTGGACCTTACCACTCACTAAGTGTTTACACTCTTCAACAATCGTGTTTCACACTTATAAGACTTTTTTCTATAATGTTCACTTTTGTCTTTTTTCACTCTCTAACTCTTCTTCAGTCCTTGAGATCAACCAAAGATTTCAATTCAAGGAGTATCCAAAGTGAAAGATAAAACAAATCCAAACTTGACTTAAGAGGTCAAAGAAGAAAGAAAACTCTAAGACAAAATCTTGGAATTTTAGAAGATAAGCAGTAAAAGCTCAAAAAGAAAGCACAACTCAAAAAGGGATGTCAAAGAAAGACAAATAGGAAGATATAAGAATTACAAAATTTTCTTCTCTAATGTAAATTTTTTTTGCTAAGTATAAATCACTGCAATTATGCAAAACAAATGAAAGAATTAAAAAGAAAAAATAAGCACACACTAATAGAGAAGGCTATTAAATTTTTATTGTAATTTTTTAAAACTTTTTTTACACTTGAGTCCTCAGATTGCTTATATTTTCATTTTGACCTACAATATTTTTGCTTTTTGCACTTTGGCCCCTCATATTTTTCTATTTTAGGACTAGAAATGTTTTATATTTGCATAAATGCCTAATGCTCTCCAACAATTTTTTTTGGATCAAACTCACAATTCTTCCACAATGCTATGAATTTCATGAAGAACAACCCAAACTCATATTATGACCAAATCAACTCCAAATTCAACAAAAAAGATAGGGAAATCGAAGACACATGCAAGATTAACTCAAAAACACACAAGAAACAATTAAACATAAACAAACAAGAATCAAATGAAAAACAGTTTCTCATTTTTCGAAAAAACTCAAAAACGAAAATGATAAACTGCACCTAATTGATGGATATAATTTTGAATTGCTCTTCAGATTCAAGCTCTGATACCATGTGATGCAATCCAAGCCATAAATGCTTGGTTTAGATCGTTCCGGATGCAAATTCAAGAACCCCTATTATTGACCTTCCAAGAACTCAAGAAAAAAAAACATAAAAGATGGATAAGATGAAGAAGATGGATAAAACGACGCCACGATCCACGGAGAATCAATAAGACGAAGGAGGATTTGTCACAAAGAAATAGCTTCCTTGATAAGAATCAATTTGGTTTTCAGTCAAAAATCAAAGAAGAGGCTAAGCTCTCTCTAGTCACAAGCTTAATTTCAATATTAAAAGTTTCTAAGTATTTATAGAACTAGGCTTAAAAAGATAATCAAGCCTCTAATAAGGCCTATTTACATCAAGCTCAAGCCCATTACACAAATAAACAAGAACTAAGAATTTTCGTAAATTCACGCTGAAGGTTTGCGCTAAGCCAGACATCTTGCGCTAAGTCCAGTTTTTCCTTGGGTTGGAATTGGGCTAAGCTAGATAGCTCGCGCTAAGCCCAGGTGCTAAGCTAGACACTCGCACTAAGCCTAATTGCTGCTAAGCGAGCAGTTCAGTAATCTTCAACGTGCTCCAATTCGGCTCCTCATGATTTTCCCCTTCCTTGCCGTTGATGAGTATTCCATCCTTGATCCTCTTGGTTATCTCTTCTTGTAGAAGCTTCCCTCAAGACCTTGTCATTGGACCCTTCAACTCATGAAGTATTTTTAGGTCCTTATGCTCTTTGGATAACCCTCTATCAGTTGAAGCTTGTTGGAATATTTTGAGGTTTCACTAGGAAGCCAAAGGTTCTAATTACGGTGGTTAAAAAAAAATTAATGTTGTCGTTATTTTAGAGACTAAAATGACATGTTGAATTATTAAATTAATTGATGCTTGTAATTTGAAGAACTAATTTGATGTATTACCATGCTTATCTCTTTGTAGTTTTGTAAATTTTCAATGGTTTGAAAACACTAAAGCAATACTTGAATTGTGTTTCGTTTTATTTTAATATTTTGAGAAGAAAACAGTAAAAACAAGAAAAAGAAAAGAACATAAAAGTCATTTTTGTAACTGATCTGAATTTTTTTTATTTATATTTAATTGTTTTGTGAGTTTCAAAGAACAAATGATCATTTCTCCTACCGTGTTAATTAATGCTTGTTACTGCAACCTTCTTACAAGCTTCCTTTGTGTATATAATATAGCTAAAGCTGTGGTAAAATGAATGATTATTTTAATCCTAAAGGTTGTGAAAGTTTCGGATCTAATTAATTTCATACCTAGTTTAATTATGAGGATATCTCAGAATCCTTCCTAGAAGTCATAGGACATAATTATGATAGTTATGCACAAAAAAAGAAAAAAAAACTTAAGCCGGTGTAAGGATGTAAGCTATCTTCCATAATCAAGAGATATATGTGTTGAACGATATATTAATTTTGCATCTGCGTCAATTTCCTTCAAAAACCACATCCATCTTGCATTTGACCTAAAAGCTAATATAAGTAAATATTAGCTTCAGATTTTGCCCGACACAGATTCAAGTTTTTGCCGGTGGATGTGGAACCAAACAAGCTATAAGATAAAAAGAAACTAACAAATATTTAGTATAGTAAAATTTTCATTATGAACACAAATCAACTACATTGTTAACAATGTTGATGATACATATCAATGCACATAACTCTTGTGTTCACACTTTATTCCATACATAAGTGTATCTAAGTAAATATATGCAGCCTTCTTCCTTGAGCTGCATGTTCCTTCAACATTCTTTCCCCATAACCCTGCACATTTTAGTGGAACAAGGCAAAGAAGGACAAGACTGAGGCACCAACCAAGGAGCCAACAGTGGCGGCGGAGGCACCGCTGCTAGGGCCAGGGGCGGGTGCAGAGACCTCTGTGGTAGCCAATGCTGCACTCATGGAGGCAGCGGCAATGAGAACGGCACAGGTAACCTTCCTAATGTCCATGATGGATAGTGAATTCTTTTTTTGGATAAGTGGAGACCCGCTAGGTTTGTGGAGAAAGATGTTTATTTGGTGGTTATTTTTTTGTCTTTTGTTGCAGGTCTGAGGGAGAATGGGGGTGTTGGAAAGGGATATATAGGGTAGGGGTTGGAGCTATTTGGGGTAAGGTCCAATTTTTTTGGCTGTGAAAGGGTCATGCATGTGTGGTTTTGCAAGGTTTTAGGGTGGCTTAAAAGGTTTCTGTGACCAGTGTTGGTTGGACTAGGAATATATGTGGCACAGAAATTTTGTATCAACCGGTTGCTATGTTTGTGCACATGTTTTAATAATCCATTTGACCGAAAAAAGGAAGAAAAATAAATAGTAAATACTAAATAATATATCCATCCACAAATGCCTTGACAAATTGGGATTTATTTCCCTTTTTCTGCTTATGGTTTATTTATAGTCGAATTGTTTCTTCGGGCTGTCTAACTCTATAACTTAAATAGTAGAATTGATACATATATTGTCCATTTTTGTTTTATATTTTTTTCCCACCACACCTTTACTTCTAAGGTAGTGTGACTTGAAAAAAAAAAAAAATTTCGAAGGTTGTGTTTGATAAAAACAAAATCAAGAACAAAGAGCTTCATGTTGAATTCTCATTGATAAAAATGAAAATTTGAAATTTTAAGTTTGATTTTTTTTCTTCATAAAATGATGAAATTACATAAAGGTAAATTATGGACATTAACGTAATGAAGAATATTATATTAAAGGAAGCTATCCATGTTACTATGGATTCACTTAATTTCGTTTTAGCATATATAAATTACTGTATGATTGAACATATGATGTAATATTTATATCTGTATATGCTCTATTTATAATAAAACATTTATGTAGGTGAGGCCATTGTAGCCCCCTATGCACAAGTGTGTGTAGTGTGGACTTATTAATACCATTACATTAAATACTTAGAAGATGTTACAAAGAATGAATTGTTTTAGTTTAATCAGCGATATATTGAGTCTAAGTCTTAAATATATGACCACGTTACGAAAGAATTTTATAATTTTATATGTCTTAGATACGGTTATCTTTAATGAAAAACATTTGAAAAAAAATATTTTTCTCTTTTACCGGATAATTTCACTATTATAATCTTATTGCGCATGCCCGGATACACATCCTGATAGAAAAAATTAAGTTCAATTCATATCATAACTGATTTGAGTTAGTTATTTTATTTTCATATAAAATATTATTTAATGACCATTTTAATATTGGATAATAACATATCCAGATTTGTTATCACTTATCTCTCAGTGTGTTTAAATTCAAACATTAGATTTATTAGCAGTCATCTGCGGTCATTATCTGTAGTTTTTGTGATTATCTCTAGTTTTGAACTACTAGTTTATCTCCGGTCATTATCTTTTTGTCGCCTGTAACAAATTCTCCTATTTATGTATCTCGTGCATCACAATTAAATTAATGTGAATAACATATTATAAGGAAGTTTCCGCTGCCCTACGTGCCCGAGAAAATCCAATTGGATTTGAAGAGTCCCATGACATTCTCTTACATTTTGAGAGTTACCTGAACACGATGACAACAATGTCAATTTTACTGGAAATTTTATAATTTTTAATTAAATAATTAATTTATATAATATTTATATTAATTATTTATATTTTTTATAAGTTAAGTATAAGTAATTTAATTTGGTAAGTATATTAAATTATTATCAGAAAAATTGATATGGATTAATAATTGAAAATCAATTTGGTACGTTACAGAATAATAAGAATTTTAACAGGTTAAAAATTTAAAATACGATTATAATATTCATTATATTAAATTTAGAAATAATTTATCTTCTCCCATTTAATGAGAAAATAAAATTCTCAAAAAAAAATATGATGATTTAGTTAAGAAAGATCATCAAATTGATTATTCTTTATAATTGCTAGTTCCACTCCATACGAATCCAAGTATTCTTGGTAATCCCTCTTCATAATCTTTTTTATATTTTTTTTTCATAACTGCTGCATACTATGGATCCAAGAATTCTTTATAACCCCACAATATCACCCCGTAATTTTTTACTTCTCCGGATCCCATTGCTGCAACACCTACCTCATATTGTTCCGAATGGAATGATATTGCGGGGTGATACGCTTGCTTAACGAAACCCCCTACGCCATTAGATAAGTGACACGCTGTTCGAATTCAATATTTGCGTTGGAAACTTTTCAATTTACGTTGAGTCTGGGACAATTTAAGTTATTGGTTGCTTTCTTAGATATGTATTTCTATTTTCAATTTCAAGCTCATGTTGTTACTTGTTAGTACTGTCTTTTGCTGAGATTTTATTTTTGAAGTCTTGTTTTGAAATTTTAACACTGATATGCATTTGCTTCCATCCAAGAGAATAAAATCTTAGTTTTTTTTTTGTTTATTTTATTTATGAATTGCATATATAATTTATGTTTTTTTGCATTTACAAATCCAGTGTTATATTTGGGTGCAGATTTAGAAATTACAACCCCTCTCCTTTTCTTATCTCCGATGATTTTGATTAAATTAATTGAAACAATATGTTTCCAAAACAATCTCTATTGCATAAATTAATTTGATTACTGCATAGATATTAGTATTAGTATGAAATTATTTATGCGAATCATGTTTGGTCCAAAGGAAGACGCAATTTGACCAAATAATATTGTACATGTAATGATGTAATGATAAATGTGTGATAATTATAAGATATTTTCATGTGAATAATAGTCGATACAAAGAAAGATTATTATTTGGTAGAATTTATTGGCATGAAGAACTAAAAGCACTCAAACTAGAGCATGGTGAAGACCTGCTCTTGCATTTAGTTTTGATCTCACTTCCTGCACACTTTGGACAATTCAAAGTGAGTTATAACACTTAGAAGGACAAGTGCATCTCATTGTGTGTGCAAGAGGAAGAGAGGCGGCAAAGAGACAGATTTGAAAGTGCTCTTGTTTGTTTTGAAGTTAGTTTAGATCTTGTACCTTAAGATACTTGGTGGGTGGATTATGGTGCTACTACTCACATAGTGTAACCATACAGGTTGCATGTGGAGTCGACTATCACGTGATGATGAAAGATTCATATTTATGTGTGATGGTAAAAGGGTTGTGGGGGATGCCTTTAGATTTATCAGACTTTGAAGTTTGTGTTGAATGCATAAAGGAAAAACAAACATAAATTAGGTGCCGAAAGAGATAAAGACATCTTGAAACTAGTACATACAAACATTTGTGGTACTTTTCCAACACCTTGGAATGGGCAAAAATATTATATCTCGTTCATAAATGACTACTCTAGATACGATTACCTATATTTGATACATGAGAAGTCTCAATCCCTAGATGTTTTTAAGAGTTTTAAGGCTAAAGTTGAACTTCAACTTGGAAAGAAAATTAAGACTGTCAAATTTGACCATGGTGGTGAGTACTATAACAGATATGATGGATCGGGAGAACAACGTCCAAGACCTTTTGCATTTTTTTCTCAAAAGAGTGTGAAATTGTTCCGCAATACACCATGTCAGGAAAACCTATAATGAATGGTGTAGCAAAACGATGAAACCAAACTCTTAATTTATATGGTGAGAAGTATGGTTAGTCATTCTTCTTTGCCAGAGTCGCTTTGGCGAGAAGCCTTAAAGACCATAGCTTACATCCTTAATAAGGTGTCAAGTAAAGTAGTCAAAAAAACCACTTATGAACTTTGGAGTGACAAAAAGCCAAGCATTAAACACTTGCATATTTGGGGTTGTTCGCTTGAGGCACGACCTTATAGGTCGCATGAAAACAAGCTGGATTCAAGAATAATTAGCTAATATTTTGTTGGCTATGTGGAATGCTCTCGGGACTATAAGTTTTACGATCCCAATTTAAGATCCTTTTCTAAAATAGAAAATGCGAGATTTCTTGAGGAAGTTGAGTTTGGGAAGGAAGAGAACATAAAGAATGTTATCTTTAAGGAAGAACATGTTATTAACAGTGCTTAAGTCCTCATATCTATTACTGTTCATGAAATAACTCGAGTAATAGAAAACAATGTTTCAATTATTGTTGATGACAAGAACAAGACAACAATGAAGTTCTTTCTCAAATACCTATACAACAACCTTAACAACATCAAGAAGTGTCATTAAGGAGATCTATTAGAGAGAGGAGAAGTTCAATCCCAGATGATTATACTATCTTTCTCCAAGATCATGAGGATGACATTAGTTTAACAGAGGATGATCCAATCAAATTTTGTCAAGCTATGTGTAGTTCTAACTCTCAAAATTGGGTCGATGCCATGAAGGATGAGATGAAATCTATGCAAGGCAATGACATTTGGAATCTTGTCGAATTGCCGAAAGATGTGAAACCTATTGGTTACAAATGAATATTTAAAACCTGTTAGTGTTTAGCTCTACTGAGTTTTAAAAGATTGGCTAAGATTTTGTTAAAACATAAGCACTTAGACAATGAAGGAAAGCTGGAGTTGCTGCACATGATGTCCAACGCTATGTCAAAGAATAAGATCGGGCTGCACAATGCACAAGGCAAGATGAAATGTCAAATGAAGAATTGAAGCTGCAGGATTCACGATGTCGGATATAATGTCCAGGACATCCTGCTCAAAAATACTGGAATTGCTAAAAGCATTGAAGCTGCAGGATCCACGATGTCGGATACAATGTCCAGGACATCCTGCCCGAGAATACTGGAGTTGCTGTACAATGCAAGATAAAAGTCAAGTGAAGAAGTGAAGCTGCAGGATCCACGATGTCGGATACGATGTCCTGACATCCGGCCCGATAATACTGGACATATAAATCTGTTATATCTTTAACAGATTATTGTGCAGTTAGCAAGAGATAAGATGATCTATCTTTAGGAACGAATTAAAAGATAATTAAAGTTCGAATTTCAAAGTAGAAGAGTTCGTTCAGGGATTAAAGATTAAAGATAAAAACTAAAAGATCAAACTGTATCTTTTAGATCTTTAAGTGCAGATTTTCAGGAAGAATGATAAATCTCATCCAGCACAAGCAGTTGCAGCCCAGAAACGCACATTGCTATATAATCATGGAGGCTGCACGAGTTCTGTACCAAGTCCGGGATTGAAGAGTTATTTTGTGAGTTTTGGGACTTGAGTGTTTTGTGAGCCACCTTGATGTTATTCTAACATCAAGTGTTGGACCTGTGTGTGTAGAGTTGATCTCTAGTGTGTAGAGTTGATCTCTAGTGTGTAGGGTTGATCCCTTTTGTTCAGAGTTGATCTCTGGTGTGTCTTTGATTTATTTGTAAACACGGGAGTGTGGTTGAGAGGGAGTGAGCGGGGTTCTCATATCTAAGAGTGGCTCTTAGGTAGAGATTGCACGGGTAGTGGTTAGGTGAGAAGGTTGTAAACAGTGGCTGTTAGACCTTGAACTAACACTATTTTAGTGGATTTCCTCCCTGGCTTGGTAGCCCCCAGAGGTAGGTGAGGTTGCACCGAACTGGGTTAACAATTCTCTTGTGTTATTTACTTGTTTAAATCTGTTCATACGGACACATACGATCTGCATGTTCTGAAGCGTGATGTCGTGACATCCGGTACGACATCTGTCCCCAGTATCAGAATTTCAATTGGTATCAGAGCAGGCACTCGAAATCACTGAGTGAGATCTAGGGAGATAAATTCTGATGAACATGGAGAAAGAAGGAGGACCAGTGAACAGACCACCAATTCTTGATGGAACCAACTATGAATACTGGAAAGCAAGAATGGTGGCCTTCCTCAAATCACTGGATAGCAGAACCTGGAAAGCTGTCATCAAAGGCTGGGAACATCCCAAGATGCTGGACACAGAAGGAAAGCCCTCAAATGAATTGAAGCCAGAAGAAGACTGGACAAAAGAAGAAGACGAATTGGCACTTGGAAACTCCAAAGCCTTGAATGCTCTATTCAATGGAGTTGACAAGAATATCTTTAGACTGATCAACACATGCACAGTGGCCAAGGATGCATGGGAGATCCTGAAAACCTCTCATGAAGGAACCTCCAAAGTGAAGATGTCCAGATTGCAACTGTTGGCTACAAAATTCGAAAATCTGAAGATGAAGGAGGAAGAATGTATTCATGACTTCCACATGAACATTCTTGAAATTGCCAATGCTTGCACTGCCTTGGGAGAGAGGATGACAGATGAAAAGCTGGTGAGAAAGATCCTCAGATCCTTGCCTAAGAGATTTGACATGAAAGTCACTGCAATAGAGGAGGCCCAAGACATTTGCAACATGAGAGTAGATGAACTCATTGGTTCCCTTCAAACCTTTGAGCTAGGACTCTCGGATAGGGCTGAAAAGAAGAGCAAGAATCTGGCTTTCGTGTCCAATGATGAAGGAGAAGAAGATGAGTATGACCTGGATACTGATGAAGGTCTGACTAATGCAGTTGTGCTCCTTGGAAAACAGTTCAACAAAGTGATGAACAGAATGGACAGGAGGCAGAAACCACATGTCCAGAACATCCCTTTCGACATCAGGAAAGGTAGTGAATACAAGAAAAGGTCAGATGAAAAGCCCAGTCACAGCAAAGGAATTCAATGTCGTGGGTGTGAAGGCTTTGGACACATCAAAGCTGAATGTCCCACTCATCTCAAGAAGCAGAGGAAAGGTCTTTCTGTAAGTCGGTCAGATGATACAGAGAGTGAACAAGAAAGTGACTCTGACAGAGATATGAATGCACTCACTGGGAGATTTGAATCTGCTGAAGATTCAAGTGATACAGACAGTGAAATCACTTTTGATGAGCTTGCTACATCCTATAGAAAACTATGCATCAAAAGTGAGAAGATTCTTCAGCAAGAAGCACAACTGAAGAAGGTCATTGCAAATCTGGAGGCTGAGAAGGAGGCACATGAAGAGGAAATCTCTGAACTTAAAGGAGAAATTGGCTTTCTGAATTCTAAACTGGAAAATATGACAAAGTCAATAAAGATGCTGAATAAAGGCTCAGATGTGCTTGATGAGGTGCTACAGCTTGGGAAGAATGTTGGAAACCAGAGAGGACTTGGATTTAATCATAAGTCTGCTGGCAGAACAACCATGACAGAATTTGTTCCTGCCAAAAACAGCACTGGAGCCACGATGTCACAACATCGGTCTCGACATCATGGAACGCAGCAGAAAAGGAGCAAAAGAAAGAAGTGGAGGTGTCACTACTGTGGCAGGTATGGTCACATAAAGCCCTTTTGCTATCATTTGCATGGCCATCCACATCATGGAACTCAAGGGAGCAGCAGTGGAAGGAAGATGATGTGGGTTCCAAAACACAAGACTGTTAGTCTTGTTGTTCATACTTCACTTAGAGCATCAGCTAAGGAAGATTGGTACCTAGATAGCGGCTGTTCCAGACACATGACAGGAGTCAAAGAATTCCTGGTGAACATTGAACCTTGCTCCACTAGCTATGTGACATTTGGAGATGGTTCTAAAGGAAAGATCACTGGAATGGGAAAGCTAGTCCATGATGGACTTCCTAGTCTGGACAAAGTACTGCTGGTGAAGGGACTGACTGCAAACTTGATCAGCATCAGTCAGCTGTGTGATGAAGGATTCAATGTAAACTTCACAAAGTCAGAATGCTTGGTGACAAATGAGAAGAGTGAAGTTCTAATGAAGGGCAGCAGATCAAAGGACAACTGCTACCTATGGACACCTCAAGAAACCAGTTACTCCTCCACATGTCTATCCTCCAAAGAAGATGAAGTCAGAATATGGCATCAAAGATTTGGACATCTGCACTTAAGAGGCATGAAGAAAATCATTGACAAAGGTGTTGTTAGAGGCATTCCCAATCTGAAAATAGAAGAAGGCAGAATCTGTGGTGAATGTCAGATTGGAAAGCAAGTCAAGATGTCCCACCAGAAGCTTCAACATCAGACCACTTCCAGGGTGCTGGAACTACTTCACATGGATTTGATGAGGCCTATGCAAGTTGAAAGCCTTGGAGGAAAAAGGTATGCCTATGTGGTCGTGGATGATTTCTCTAGATTTACCTGGGTCAACTTTATCAGAGAAAAATCAGACACCTTTGAAGTATTCAAGGAGTTGAGTCTAAGACTTCAAAGAGAAAAAGACTGTGTCATCAAGAGAATCAGGAGTGACCATGGCAGAGAGTTTGAAAACAGCAGGTTTACTGAATTCTGCACATCTGAAGGCATCACTCATGAGTTCTCTGCAGCCATTACACCACAACAGAATGGCATAGTTGAGAGGAAAAACAGGACTTTGCAAGAGGCTGCTAGGGTCATGCTCCATGCCAAAGAACTTCCCTATAATCTCTGGGCTGAAGCCATGAACACAACATGCTACATCCACAACAGAGTCACACTTAGAAGAGGGACTCCAACCACACTGTATGAAATCTGGAAAGGGAGGAAGCCAACTGTCAAGCACTTCCACATCTTTGGAAGTCCATGTTACATTTTAGCAGATAGAGAGCAAAGGAGAAAGATGGATCCCAAGAGTGATGCAGGAATATTCCTGGGATACTCTACAAACAGCAGAGCATATAGAGTATTCAATTCCAGAACCAGAACTGTGATGGAATCCATCAATGTGGTTGTTGATGATCTAACTCCAGCAAGAAAGAAGGATGTCGAAGAAGATGTCAGAACATCGGGAGACAATGTAGCAGATACAGCTAAAAGTGCAGAAAATGCAGAAAACTCTGATCCTGCTACAGATGAATCAGACATCAACCAACCTGACAAGAGACCCTCCATTAGAATCCAGAAGATGCACCCCAAGGAGCTGATTATAGGAGATCCAAACAGAGGGGTCACTACAAGATCAAGGGAGATTGAGATCGTCTCAAATTCATGCTTTGTCTCCAAAATTGAGCCCAAGAATGTGAAAGAGGCACTGACTGATGAGTTCTGGATCAATGCTATGCAAGAAGAATTGGAGCAATTCAAAAGGAATGAAGTCTGGGAGCTAGTTCCGAGACCCGAGGGAACTAATGTGATTGGCACCAAGTGGATCTTCAAGAACAAAACCAATGAAGAAGGTGTTATAACCAGAAACAAGGCCAGACTTGTTGCTCAAGGCTACACTCAGATTGAAGGTGTAGACTTTGATGAAACTTTCGCTCCTGTTGCTAGACTTGAATCCATCAGATTGTTACTTGGTGTAGCTTGCATCCTCAAATTCAAGCTGTACCAGATGGATGTGAAAAGCGCGTTTCTGAATGGATACCTGAATGAAGAAGCCTATGTGGAGCAGCCAAAGGGATTTGTAGATCCAACTCATCCAGATCATGTATACAGGCTCAAGAAGGCTCTCTATGGATTGAAGCAAGCTCCAAGAGCTTGGTATGAAAGGCTAACAGAGTTCCTTACTCAGCAAGGGTATAGGAAGGGAGGAATTGACAAGACTCTCTTTGTCAAACAAGATGCTGAAAACTTGATGATTGCACAGATATATGTTGATGACATTGTGTTTGGAGGGATGTCGAATGAGATGCTTCGACATTTTGTTCAACAGATGCAATCTGAATTTGAGATGAGTCTTGTTGGAGAGCTGACTTATTTTCTGGGACTCCAAGTGAAGCAGATGGAAGACTCCATATTCCTCTCACAAAGCAAGTATGCAAAGAACATTGTCAAGAAGTTTGGGATGGAAAATGCCAGCCATAAAAGAACACCTGCACCTACTCACTTGAAGCTGTCAAAAGATGAAGCTGGCACCAGTGTTGATCAAAGTCTGTACAGAAGCATGATTGGGAGCTTACTATATTTAACAGCTAGCAGACCCGACATCACCTATGCAGTAGGTGTTTGTGCAAGATATCAAGCCAATCCTAAGATAAGTCACTTGACTCAAGTAAAGAGAATTCTGAAATATGTAAATGGCACCAGTGACTATGGGATTATGTACTGTCATTGTTCAGATTCAATGCTGGTTGGGTATTGTGATGCTGATTGGGCTGGAAGTGCAGATGACAGAAAAAGCACTTCTGGTGGATGCTTCTATCTGGGCAACAATCTTATTTCTTGGTTCAGCAAGAAGCAGAACTGTGTGTCCCTATCTACTGCAGAAGCAGAGTATATTGCAGCAGGAAGCAGCTGTTCACAACTAGTTTGGATGAAGCAGATGCTCAAGGAGTACAATGTCGAACAAGATGTCATGACATTATACTGTGATAACCTGAGTGCTATTAATATTTCTAAAAATCCTGTTCAACACAGCAGAACCAAGCACATAGACATTAGACATCACTATATCAGAGAGCTTGTTGATGATAAAGTTATCACACTGGAGCATGTTGACACTGAGGAACAAATAGCAGATATTTTCACAAAGGCATTGGATGCAAAACAGTTTGAAAAACTGAGGGGCAAGCTGGGCATTTGTCTGCTAGAGGAATTATAGCAGCTACTGCAATCTGAACGTGCTCAAACGTATCACTTAACATTAATAGCACGTTCACTACAAAGCAAATTCGACCGTTGCTTCACACGTCCCTCTACATTCCTCATTCAAACTTATATTTTCGTGTTAATCTCGTTTTCTGCACTCCCCAAAGCTCTCAGAAATTTACGAAATCATTCCAAACGCTCTGCTTTTCCATGGCTACCTCACCAAAAGAAACTTCAGCTCCTCGTTCACCCGCTGTACCATCATCTCCGCACCAGGAACAATCAGAATTCAACATCCAACCCATACAAATAATTCCTGGTCAAGCTTCTGTCCCTGAGAAACTGGTTCCCAGAAGACAACAGGGAGTGAAGATTGCTGAAAACCCTAGCCTTGCAACAAGTCCTAGGGAAGTAGACACGGAGATGGACAAGAAAATCCGCAGTATTGTGAGTAGCATTTTGAAAGACGCCTCTGTTCCTGATGCTGAGAAAGATGTCCCAACATCTTCCACCCCGAATGTTTCTGTGCCTGATGTTGAGAAAGATGTTCCAACATCTTCCGGCCCAAATGCTGAAGTACTCTCTTCCCCCAGCAAAGAGAGATCAACAGAGGAAGATGATCAAGCCACAGAGGAGACCCCTGCACCACGGGCACCAGAACCTGCTCCAGGTGACCTCATTGACCTAGAAGAGGTAGAATCTGATGAGGAACCCATTGCCAACAAATTGGCACCTGGCATTGCGGAAAGACTACAAAGCAGAAAAGGAAAAACCCCCATTAAGAGGTCTGGACGAATCAAGACTATGGCCCAGAAGAAAAGCACTCCAATCACTCCTACCACATCCAGACGGAGCAAAGTTGCAATCCCTTCCAAGAAGAGGAAAGAAATTTCCTCATCTGATTCTGATGATGATGTCGAACTAGATGTCTCGACATCAAAGAGGGCCAAGAAATCTGGGAGAAAGGTGCCTGAAAATGTTCCTGATGCACCATTGGACAACATCTCATTCCACTCCATTGGCAATGCTGAAAGGTGGAAATACGTGTATCAACGCAGACTTGCCTTGGAAAGAGAACTGGGAAGAAATGCCTTGGATTGCAAGGAGACCATGGAACTCATCAAGGCTGCTGGACTACTGAAGACAGTTACCAAGTTGGGAGATTGCTATGAAAGTCTAGTCAGGGAATTTATTGTCAACATTCCCTCTGACATAACAAACAGAAAGAGTGATGAGTATCAAAAGGTGTTTGTCAGAGGAAAGTGCGTTAGATTCTCCCCTGCTGTGATCAACAAGTACCTGGGCAGACCTATTGAAGGAGTGGTGGATATTGATGTTTCTGAGCATCAGATTGCCAAGGAAATCACTGCCAAACGAGTCCAGCATTGGCCAAAGAAAGGGAAGCTTTCTGCAGGGAAGCTGAGTGTGAAGTATGCAATTCTGCATAGGATTGGCGCTGCAAACTGGGTACCCACCAATCATACTTCCACTGTTGCCACAGGTTTGGGTAAATTTCTGTATGCTGTTGGAACCAAGTCCAAATTTAATTTTGGAAACTATATTTTTGATCAAACTGTTAAGCATTCAGAATCTTTTGCTGTCAAATTACCCATTGCCTTCCCTACTGTATTGTGTGGCATTATGTTGAGTCAACATCCCAATATGTTAAACTACACTGACTCTGTGATGAAGAGAGAATCTCCTCTATCCCTGCATTACAAATTGTTTGAGGGGACACATGTCCCAGACATTGTCTCGACATCAGGGAAAGCTGCTTCAGGTGCTGTGTCCAAGGATGCCTTGATTGCTGAACTCAAGGACACATGCAAGGTGCTGGAAGCAACCATCAAAGCCAACACAGAGAAGAAGATGGAGCTGGAACGGCTGATCAAAAGGCTCTCAGAAAGTGGCATTGATGATGGTGAAGCAGCTGAGGAAGATGGTGAAGCAGCTGAAGAAGAGGAAGAAGCAGCCGAGGAAGAAGAAGAAGCTGCTGAGGAAGAGGAAGATGCAGCAGAGGATACAGATTCAGATGATGATGATGATTCTGAAGCCACCCCATGATCATCAGACCTTTATGTTTTTTGCTTTTACTGTTATTAGCTAAAGGGGCATGTCCCTTTGAACAATGGTTACTATTGGTCTGTAATATTTGCACCTTAAGCTCATGCATTCTACTTTTGCCAAATTTATGTCTAAAAAGGGGGAGTAGTAGTATGTATGTATTATGCATGATTTTGAGCAGTAGGATACGATGTATGCATGCATGATTGATACGATGTATGGCAGTAGGATACGATGTATGCATGATTCATGATTTTGAGGGGGAGTTGTATGTATATGATCTTGAGGGGGAGACTGCTGCTGATGATGACTGATGTAAGCTACTAGAAGCTGATAGAAGATGCTGCAGTAAGAGCATGAAGACAGGGGGAGCAGAAAGCGGATGTCACATGAGATGTCTTGACATCCTGGAAAAGACTAGTAGCTGATAGAAGATGCTGCAGTAAGCATGAAGACAGGGGGAGCAGAAGCAGAAAGCTGATGTCACGTGAGATGTCTTGACATCCTGGAGAAGACTTGTAGATTTGCAACTTGAAGAATTTCCGCTGTGCTTGATTACTCTGATAATGAAAGTTGCTGATCCCACTTGCATAACTGCTCGTACCTGCTCAGGAAGTGTCTAAGTATGTTTTAGACAAAATTTGCCAAAGGGGGAGATTGTTAGTGTTTAGCTCTACTGAGTTTTAAAAGATTGGCTAAGATTTTGTTAAAACATAAGCACTTAGACAATGAAGGAAAGCTGGAGTTGCTGCACATGATGTCCAACGCTATGTCAAAGAATAAGATCGGGCTGCACAATGCACAAGGCAAGATGAAATGTCAAATGAAGAATTGAAGCTGCAGGATTCACGATGTCGGATATAATGTCCAGGACATCCTGCTCGAAAATACTGGAATTGCTAAAAGCATTGAAGCTGCAGGATCCACGATGTCGGATACAATGTCCAGGACATCCTGCCCGAGAATACTGGAGTTGCTGTACAATGCAAGATAAAAGTCAAGTGAAGAAGTGAAGCTGCAGGATCCACGATGTCGGATACGATGTCCTGACATCCGGCCCGATAATACTGGACATATAAATCTGTTATATCTTTAACAGATTATTGTGCAGTTAGCAAGAGATAAGATGATCTATCTTTAGGAACGAATTAAAAGATAATTAAAGTTCGAATTTCAAAGTAGAAGAGTTCGTTCAGGGATTAAAGATTAAAGATAAAAACTAAAAGATCAAACTGTATCTTTTAGATCTTTAAGTGCAGATTTTCAGGAAGAATGATAGATCTCATCCAGCACAAGCAGTTGCAGCCCAGAAACGCACATTGCTATATAATCATGGAGGCTGCACGAGTTCTGTACCAAGTCCGGGATTGAAGAGTTATTTTGTGAGTTTTGGGACTTGAGTGTTTTGTGAGCCACCTTGATGTTATTCTAACATCAAGTGTTGGACCTGTGTGTGTAGAGTTGATCTCTAGTGTGTAGAGTTGATCTCTAGTGTGTAGGGTTGATCCGTTTTGTTCAGAGTTGATCTCTGGTGTGTCTTTGATTTATTTGTAAACACGGGAGTGTGGTTGAGAGGGAGTGAGCGGGGTTCTCATATCTAAGAGTGGCTCTTAGGTAGAGATTGCACGGGTAGTGGTTAGGTGAGAAGGTTGTAAACAGTGGCTGTTAGACCTTGAACTAACACTATTTTAGTGGATTTCCTCCCTGGCTTGGTAGCCCCCAGAGGTAGGTGAGGTTGCACCGAACTGGGTTAACAATTCTCTTGTGTTATTTACTTGTTTAAATCTGTTCATACGGACACATACGATCTGCATGTTCTGAAGCGTGATGTCGTGACATCCGGTACGACATCTGTCCCCAGTATCAGAATTTCAAAACCAAAAGGGATTCAAAGGGAAATGTTGAGAGATATAAGGCTCGTTTAGTCACTAAAGGTTTTACTTAAAAGGAAGGAATTGACTATTAAGAAACCTTTTCTCATGATCCATCGTACCATAGTGCTCACCACCATGGTCAGATTTGACAGTCTTAATTTTCTTTCCAAGTTGAAGTTCAACTTCATCCTTGAAACTCTTAAAAACATCTAGGGATTGAGACTTTTCATGTATCAAATATAGGTAATCGTATCTAGAGTAGTCATCTATGAACAAGACAAAATATTGTTGTTTGTACGTACTAGTTCCAAGACATCTTTAGCTTTTTCGGCACCCAATTTTCTCATGTTTTTTTGTTTTCCCTTTATTCATTCAACATAGACTTCAAAGTTTGATAAATCTAAAGGTTCAAGAATTTTATCCGACATAAGTATCTGAATTCTCTGTTTAGAGATATGATCTAAGCTTTTCTGTCATAAGGTGGTTGAATTCTCATTTAATTTTGTTTTGTACCACATGAGTTTGTTTGCAGTATTTCGTTATAGGAACAAATAACATTATCAATTAAAGAACCAGAACCAATCAAATTTGAATTTTGGTAAACACTAACTTTATTATTTCCAAATGAACAAGAAAAACCAAATTTGTCCAAACTAAAAATTGAAATCAGATTTCGTCTAAAAGACGGTACAACAAAAGTCTCAAATAAATCCAAATAAAATCAAATTTTTAACTATAATCTAAAAGTTCCTATAACCTCCACTGCAACCCTTCAAGGCTTTTGGTTTTGATGCAAGTTAGACATTTCCATTATGTACTCCCTTATACTTCATGAAGATGAGTTTAGCCAAAAGGTTACTCGTGTCTTCCTTCTTGTTTTTGGTAAAGTATTGTTCAATTTTCTTAATAAATTTCTTTGCATTCTCACCCTCAGAAATAAAGCCAATGGAATAAAGCGCTTCATGTAATGCACATTCGATTGGAACGGTCCCATTTCTCAATTTTTGCCACATTAGAGAAATCCAAGTCAATACCACTGACAACACTTTTTACCACTTCCTTCCAGTCCCATCCATCACGGGTAACAAAGAAATTGGGTAACAAAGAAAATGAATAAAAAAAATATTACATGCTATCAAATAGGCCAACTTATATAAAATATATATAACATGACATGTGCAAAATAGTTCACCTAATAAACCCATCACAAGATACTTAGACCCACATTAATTCATAGTCTTTGGACAGATAAATTAATTTATAATTGGTACTCTCAACCTAATGATCAAATGTTGACAATAAAATTCTATCAACTAATAGTCTTTATTTGGACCGACTATTATTCACATGAAAACACCTTATAATTGTTACATATTAATCATCATAAGTATAATATTATTTAGTCAAATTGCATTTTCCTTTGTGCCGAACACAATTCACATAAATAATTTCACACTAATATCTATGTAATTCTAATTAAATTAATTTACTCAAATAAATATTACTTTGACAACATATTGTTTTAATTAATTTAATCAAAATCGCCTGACATAAAAAAAAGGAGGGTTTGTAATTTCTAAAATTGTACCCAAATATAACATTGTCACAAATTCATGAATGAAATTAAAAAATAATAAATCATATATTAATTCTTGAAAGAAATCCTTGTAAAATACCAATAACCACCCATAACACATTCACATCATGTCACATTATGTTATAGATGACCAAAAAGGTTATGAAGAATACATGGATTCATAGTATGCAGTGGAATTAACAATTATAAGAAGCAATTGGTTTGGTGATTTTTCTCAACCAAATCATCATTTTTCTTTGTTGGGACCTTCATTTTCTTGTGGGAGAGTATATTGGAACCATACTTTAGGTTTTTAACGTGTCAAAGTTTTCATTATTCCCTAATAGGTTAAATCGTGCATGTTAATTTTGGAGTAAATAGGTATTTTGGTCCCTGACTTTTGATCTCTTTTGCAAATTAGTCCCTATCTTTTTGAAATATAAAAAATAGTCCTTATCTTTGAATAAGTTTTACAAAATAGTCCTTGCTATTAAATTTAAAAGTAATACTGTTAGTGAGGTGTATTATTGGCAATTTTAGTGCCACATAGACTATCCAACCTAGCAAATTGTCCTAGATTATGACACGTAGTCTAGACTTTGATGCAAAATTTAAAAAGTTGTCAAATATTTTCTTCTTCACTTGCTTCTTCTTCCTCAAATTAGGGTTTTTAAAGCTTCTCTCCTCTCACTTCCAACATGGTGGTGCTATCTGACCCAATTTAGCTATCAAATTCATGCTCTGAGGCCAAGAAAGAACCACCACAAACGTGGCGAGCGCCACCACCGCAGCGGTTGTGGCTTTAGAGAGCGGCCCTGGTCCGACAGCCCATAAGCTCAAGATGGCGGGGCCTGTGCTCTGAAGGGTGGCATAGACGTGGAAGGCGTCTCCCAAAGCACATCGTTTATGATAATGAGAATGCTGGGAAGGCTATGAGGGTGATACAACTCACTATGGTGCATGCTAGGGCTGTTCGGAACGCAGGTGAGAGGCACTCTCGCCACAATGGTGGCATATTCATGATGAGTGCTTTTAGTTTGTTGATCATTTGGTTTGTTTAATTATATTACCTTTTCCTTATGATGTTGAATTGATAAGAACTACTTGAGTGGTGTAGCAGGCATGGTATAGTATAACAAAAAGAGATTATTCTGTTTTACATTATTAACACTAAAAAAAGAGTAAGTAGAACACACTGTTCAGCATGGTATATGCAGCCCATCAATTAGAAACCCTAATTTGAGGAAGAAGAAGAAGCAAGTGAAGAAGAAAATATTTGACAACTTTTTAAATTTTGCATCAAAGTCTAGTCTATGTGCCGGAAGGGAGAAGGAAGGTCGCTAGTGTCGGGAGGGAGGTGTAACACCCTTATATATATATATATATTAATAATTATGTTTGATGTTTGATTGTATTTGTTGTGTTATTTTATCCGTAATTATTTCCAAGGAGGTTAATTTAGTTAATAGAGGGGTGTGGGTAGATAAGGATCTAGCTTCTCAAAGAAGCCACGAGAAGCTTCTTGAGGAAGCCTCTTAATGAAACTTCTTAAGGAAGCTACATGAGCTGCTTCGGTAAAAATGCTGCCCAGCTTTTGTTAACTGTTGGATCTTCTCGAAATTTGGTCTGCAGCTTCAAAAGACAATTTTACACAATCTGACCGTTGGGATCTTTGATAATATGTCTGGACTGTGCGCGAAGTTTCCGTTTCCGAGAGCATTTCTCATTTGAGCGTTTTCAGCCTTTGCTTTCGTGTAGCTTAGGAAAAACACCATTTCTTCTTCTTTCTTTCTTCCAAAACCATTTATAATGTCCCAAGCACTTTCTCCATCATCCACAGCCACCATTAGCCACCACAAACCGCTGTTGTTCTCCGTTGCAACCCCACATTGAGAGGAACCCTTCAACTGAAGCGGAATCTTCCAACTTGGCTTGCAGTTTCGGTAGAGAACGAAACCCTAATCTGACCTTTCATTTTCTTTCAAGGTGACCATGGTTCTATGCTTGTTCCTTGTTAGTTTCAGCTTGTCTTTGCATCTTTTCTGACTTTGGAACCACCATTGCATGTTTTACGTTTTCTTTGAAAAACCCTAGAGAAAGAGACTTTGTAAACGTTATCTTTTCATGAAATGCATGTTATTTTCGTAACCTACACTGAACCCCGGTCACATTGGCATGGTCGGAATTTCCAAATGATATTCCTTTGTAAAACCCGAAGTGCTCTCAGCTCTTTCATGTAGTGATGTGGGTGTTTGACCCAGAGCATTGTTATTAGCTTTGTTTTCTGAAATCCATATTAAGCCTCCTTCGCTTTGGTATGGTAGAGGATTGCATGGAACCGACGAGCGGAAAAGAAAAAGACATCTCCAAGTGACGTGACGAGGAAACTGCGGATAGCTCACAATAGGTGAGGGGAGTTTATTATAAAATTTACCGTTTTAACACCATAGCTAGGGTCAGGGAACCTAACTATGATGATATCTGCCTGTCCCTATTGCATGCTGATTTTTCTTCAAAAAAAATTACGTTTTAACTAATGGGATGCGATAAAATTGTTATTGATATGCATGCTGTTTTTTTTTAGGAGAACCTATGTTTTTGACGAATGGGATGCGATATATATATATGTATTGTGATGAATGATATTGTTGTGTTTGTTTGATTTGTGTTGTTTGAAGAACTGTGAGTGTGAATCTCAGGCATGAAAGAAATATATATATATATATATATATATATATATATATATATATATATATATATATATATATATATATATGTACAAAATGCGATTTGTTGTTGATGTCGCTATTAAGGATTTTAATTGATATGTGATGATAATGATAATTATGATGATATTGATTTGAGATGACGTTGTTAATAAAGACCATGTCAACATGAATTGTTATTATTGATGAATATGTGAATATGAAATGAGGTTGCTGTTGATAACGCCATTGAGATGAGATGATATTTATGTTGTGAATGACATGGAAATGGAATGTTGATTGATGTTGGAAATGCATTGGCATGTGCATGTTGTATATGTTCGTGGGGGGCAATGTGCAATGACCTTCCAAGGTCTTTGGCACTAGCTTTTGGCCACGTTCATACATTGGATGTTGTCTATATTTGTGGGGGGCACTGTGCACTGACCTTCCATGGTCTTTGGCACTAGCTTTTGGCCACGATCATACGTCGTATGGAGTGTATGTCATGGGAGGTAGAGTGCACTGACCTTGTCGGATGGCCCAGACGTGGGTAACTAGTGTGGTTAGAGAATCTAAACATTTCTGAGGGGATGTTTAGGCGCTTTAATTGGTCCATGGTCTTTGGCACTTACTTTTGGCCGTGATCATAGCTCATACGACACAGGAAATAGAGTAACTGTGGTCAAGTGTACTTTGTACTATGGGGCTGTCACCTGGTAGGGAACACCTTTGGGCTCCCAGGCTGATCACCTATGGGAGGGGGGCTGTTACGTGCACAACCGGGTGGTCTCGACAAACTTAGCACAATTCCCTAAGTGAAAGTGTCGTGTGGACACGCTTAGGCTATTTCCTGAGGTTTGGTTATTGTTGGTGTGTACTATATTGCATCTGAGTGGTTGAGTCAGGTGCATGCATCATTTTGTGCTGTCTTGATTTGGTCCATGGATGAATGATGAGTAATTGTTGGATGTGGATGATGAATATTTGTTGGATATGAGTGTTGTGTGTGCTCATCATGTTTGCCTATGTTCCATGGTAATTGTGGTTATTTGGAACTGGTATTGGTTCTTTTTATAATGAACTCACCCTTGTAATTTTGTATCGTGTGGTTGACACCTGTGATGATCACGAACATTGTTCGTGGGAGCAGAATGACAGCAGCAGGGTGCAAGAAGTAAGATTCTGGTGAGGAGCCACCGAGCTGACGTGATGACGTTGACGTTATTTTGGGAGAGAGTTGTGTTTTGTAATCAACTCCTCCGTAGTTGGTTTTCAAGTTCTATTTTGTTGGGTTAAAGATGTAAAACTTGGATTTTAATTATACTTATGAACATATTTAATTTTCGTTATGTGTATGACGTGTACCGAGTTATTGTTCTATATAATTATGTATATTCACTTAAGTAATGGTGTGTTGTTGGATGAATGTATGTGGGATGAAATTACTTCTATTTTCATAAGCAAAATTAAGGGAGTTCTTTTTATAAAAATTGAAATTAGTGTATATTAGAGTGTGGATATCGTAGCGACGAGGCGGGTCGTTACAGGAGGGGGAGAAAGGAGGTCTTGTGAGGGGGAGAGGGAAGGGGAAAAGTGAGAAAAAATGAAGAGGAGATGAAGAGTCTGGAGTCTAACAGGGAGGAAAAGGAAAAAGGTGAAAATGAGTGGGGAGGTAAAGAGACAGTAGAGAGGAAAAAATGAGGAGAAAAAAAAGGAAATGGAGCATGTGGGTGATCATTACAGTAACAGTAAAATTTTTTTAGAAGAAAACGCGAACGACACAGTGCAACGGTAAAAGAAAACAGTGTAACGGTTGAAAAAAAAATTAATGGTCGGAAAGAGATTTGCACGATATAAATTGGGTTCAAACAGTAATAATTTGTACACCCAATTGACATTCTAATTTTTCATTTGTGAATCTCTAGTATCCAAATTCAAGCTTGATTAATTTTATTTTCCAAATTCAATCGCAATTTTTTTTCCATATTCAAGGTAATTTTTTTTCCAAATTCAATCTCAATTATTTTTATTTTAAACTCAAGCTTAGTTTTATTTTACAAATTCAATCACTGTTATTTTTTTTCCAGATTCAAGGTAATTTTTTTTTGCCAAATTCAATCTTAATTATTTTTATTTTAAACTCTAGCTTAGTTTTTTTTCATATTCAATCTTAGTTAATTATTTTTCATATTCATTCTTAATTTTTTTTTCAAATGGATCCAAATCAATTTGATTGGCAAAGTTATATAAATTTTTTACAAAATTGCAACATGTCTCCTTCAACCCAAAATTCACAAAATCGTCCTACTTCCCCCCCCCCCCCTCCTTTGTTACCACCACCACCACCAAATTATTTTATGTCAAATACTCAAACCCCTTGTACCATTAATTCTCAGAGTTCGCATACATTTCCTACAATCCGAGCAAATAGTCCTAAGAAGGTTTCAAACGATGATGTTGGTTTGCAATTTCCACAATTTTTACCCAAATTGGGCTAGACAAGATTGTCGTTGACGAAATAGGAGGGTCTTCGACAAAAAAGAAGCCTATAGTAGCCTTTGCAGTTGAAGAAGATAAACACTTCATTAGTTCATGGCTCAACATCTCAAAGATCCAATTGTTGGTGTTAGTCAAGGAAAGTTTTGGTTGAGAGTCACGGAAAATTACAACAAATTTCGAGGTGAACTTCGTGAAAGAGCAGTTAATCAATTGAAATCACAATGGCAAAAAATTAATCTGGACGTCCAAAAATTCAAGGGTCAATACAAGCAAGCAATATCATTGAAGAAAAGTGGTTGTACGGAAAATGATGTCATGCTTAATGTGTATGCCATTTGGAAGGAAGATGAAGGAACCGATTTTGGTTTGGAACATGCTTGAAGACTCTTGAAAGATCAATCGAAATGGTTAGAGTAGTTTACAGAAAATTGCTCTAAAAGGATGAAGATTTCGACATCTGGGGCATATTCTTCATCATCTAATCCAGAAACACCAGTCGAAGCTAATACACCGTCTCCAATTATCCGTCCAATGGGTCAAAAGGCAACCAAAAGGAAGAGCAAGGGAAAAGGAGTAGGAACATCTACCAAACCTGTTGATCTGAGTGGTGTGGAGGAAGCAATGAGGGAAAGAAATGTTGTCAATGCCAAACTAGAAGCCTTAAGGGTGAAAGAATTGGAAAATGAGTATAACGACATTCTAGTGAAGGACACTTTTATAATGTCTGAGACTCAACTTAAAGACCATGAAGTCTTTTGTAAAATAATTCGAAGTAAGTTAGGAATCTAGTTATAATTTGTTAGGTAGTTTTAATTTGTTGTAACCATCTTTTAATTTGTATTTTAGGAATCATGTTTGATTTGTTTTTTATTTTAATCGTATTATAATTTGTTCAATTTTTTAAAATTTTTGAAACTAGCCATTATGGAACTAGTCGTTATAAAATTAGCCGTGATGGAACTAGTCGTTGTACAATTTCGTATTTAATTGTTCAATTATCATTTATTGTTGTACATCTCCTTCAAACAATACTCTTTCACTTATTTGCGCAATCAATCGTTTATACAATAGGTCAAAATAATGACTTCGACCAAGCTTGGAAACAAATTATTTACGAAACACTTGAAGACAATAGTGATGAACAAATCATGAGCTACTTACGTGCGATGCAACAACAAGGAGACAACAACAGTCAACAAAGAAGGCCTAGAAAATTCATTAATCGCAATCATGAAGATGGACATCTACGATTGATGAATGATACTTCTCAGAAAATTTGATATACACTGAGACTCAATTCTGACATAGGTTCTGAATGTGGCGACAATTGTTCATTCAAATTGTCAACGCTCTTAGTAATCACGATGAGTGTTTCCAAATAAGATATGATGTTGATGGTAGAATGGGTCTCTCGCCATTACAAAAGTGCACTACAACTATTTGTATACTTGCATATAGATCACCTGCTGATTGTGTTGATGAGTACGTTATAATTGATGAATGCATTGCAACTCAATGCTTACAAAAATTTGTAAGGGGTGTCAATGAGATACTTGGACAAGAGTACTTGAGAAGACCCAACAACAATGACATCAATTTCCCACTACATATTGGAGATGCACAAGGGTTTCCAGGTGTGTTAGGTTCTATTGATTGCATGCATTGGGAGTGGAAAAATTGTCTAGTTGCATGGTAGGGACAATATCGTAGAGGTGATCATCGCAAACCCACAATAATACTTGAAGTCGTCGCTTCATAAGACCTGTGGATTTGGCATGCATTTTTTTGGAGTTGCAGGTTCAAATAATGACATTAATGTGTTAAACCAATCACCTGTGTTTGATGACGTTTTGCAAGGTCGAGCTCATCTAGTACAATTTACAATTAATGGAACTCCATATAATATGGGGTACTATCTTGCAGATGGTATTTATCCAGATTGGCCCATATTTGTGAAAACCATACCAATGTCACAAGGTCCTAAAATAAAATTATTTGTAAAATGTCAAGAAGCAGCAAGAAAAGATGTGGAATGAGCATTTGGTGTGCTCAAATCTCGATTCGCAATTATACGTGGTCCATCGCGTGCCTGAAACATAGATACAATGAAGGATATAATGTTGGCATGCATTATATTGCATAACATGATTGTCAAAGATGAACGAGATACGTTCAATGGTAATGCCAATACTGATTATGATCACGTAAAAATTGACATTTCAAATGTTGAAGTATCTTGTGGTACTCCTCCTGACTTTGCTACATACTTGCAAAGAAGACACATTATGCGTACAAGAGGAATTCATCAACAATTTCAAGCCGATTTGGTGGAACATATTTGGGAACGTTACGGTCACAACAATAATGAAATTAAATTTTTCTTAAATATTAATTTTTTTCAATTTTTTATTATATAATTTATGTATTATTTATTTCTTTAACATTTAGTTATAAATAAAAATTAAATTTATGTTGATTTTTCTATTTCTTAATATTTACTAATTTTTTTCAATGTTTCATTAAAATTAATTACTTAATTATTTATATTTAATTTAACAATTAATTAAATAAAATATTTAAAAGTGGAACCCATGTGAGACCTAAAAAAATATTTAAAATCCCAAAATGAAATCTACTACTAAAAAAAAAAGGTAAGACAGAGATCTTTATTCCCACGCGACACTGCAGGCGGATCTAACTCATATTTATGTATCTCGGACATCACAACTGAATTAATGTGAATAAATCTTCATTCTGAGCCTCTTTATTTAAAACTAGTCTGCAACCCGTGCACATGCACGGGTTGTTTGGTAAGCGAGTTTGCAAATGTTGATTAACAGTAAAATAGAGTTAAAGTCAAATACACAAAAATGGAAACCTATAGCCGCAAAAGTAGTAGGAATAATGGCACCAGAAATGACATTGTTTCCATAAAATAGAGATCGAGAAACAGGCTCACGAATAGCATCAATATCTACTAGAGGGGCAGCAAACAAAAACTACAAAACAAATCCCCCACAGCAGTACCCACATCTTCGTCTGAAGGAAAGAGATAAGCTACTTTTTTCTCTTAAAAATAAAAAAGAACAAATAAGATAAACCCAATTGCAAATGATGTAAGCATTGTCACAACTATAGGGAACTTAGTAGGTTGTGAGTTTCCTCTTCCAAGTTCATTTGCCACTCTAACACTGCAAATTTAGAACTATAAAGTTAATATTCAGTAGCAAACAAAAAACAAATAGAAAATTAAATGACAACTAATTGATTTTTTTGTGATTTCTTATATATATATATATATATATATATATATATATATATATATATATATATATATATACTATTTATTTGGTAGATGATGACAAAAACAATTGTTACAACCATAAAAAGGTAAAGGGCGTCCTTACCTTGTTGCAGCCATGAAACCAAATGTTATCATCATTTCCCATTCATTGATGTTAATACTGTAAATAATAAAATTTGCTTTTAATCTTTAATAGCAAAGCAATACTAAATGATACGAAACATGTTGGTAAGAAATTGTTTTAAGAAGAAAAGAAAAATTCGAAGGTGATCAGTTATACACAATAATTCGTGTTACACGAATTCATCCCACTAAGCAATCTCCGAAATTCAAAATATAATAAGCCATATCAAGTATGCATAAACTAAATAAATAAACCATGTTAACGTAGTCTGCCTTATATCACATTAAATGATCAGATTCTAATCCAACTAAAGATAAAAGTTAAGAAAGGAAAAAACAAAAATCAACTACCTTCTTCCAAGATTTTACATAGGTATTCAGCATTTAACTCGGGCAAATCTTTGTACTCAAGCAAAAAGGAAGCAGAGAATCATTTGTATTTTCTCAGCACTATCACAGCCAATTGTAAAGAGAAAATTTCAAATGGCCAAGGAATAAAGGACGGGGGAATAAAAAGGGAATAACAGTGATTTAAAATTTCAAGTCAAACTCTAGTCCTACCCTTTACACACCAAGCTACAGGTAATGCATAATCTGGTATGAACCTATGAACTACCTTGCTATTAGTAACGTGTACCTTGTACACATACCAATTAACAAAGACAGAAAAATGCTCATTCTGCATTGTTTTTCTTCAACCAGTTAAAACATCATATCAGGTACATGAGGCATGACATCAATTTCATAAGCAAGACAATAACAAAGTGTGAAAGAGGATATACTTGAATTAGTCCAAAATGCATTTTGAATACAAATTTTCAAGCTCCGAAAAGCACAACCTATCAATAAAGCAATTGTTAGAGGATTTGAGCATGATTTCATACTTCAAATAACTCCTTAGAGCTTAATCTAGATAAATAATGTCTTAATCCTACATTAATTTGTTATCTTGTGATATGAACTAATCCATGAGAAGAAGAGGAAATTAACTTTGCAGAGATATATAAGAAAAATAATTGAAAAACAAAGAAACTTCAGGTTTATTTTTTGGTCATTCAATAAGTAGTCAATATTTTTTAAAGAAGAAGAAAAATACTGCTCTTTATTCAAATTGAGGAAAAGAGGTTCATTCATCATGTTGCAGATAGCTAACAATCTAAGGTGAAACCTCTTTTATTCAGTATCTTTCCTGAAGCATGAAAGCTAGAGAAGCCAACTTATTAGCAATAATGTTGCAGTTTCTTCTTACCCACTGAACACCAAGTGATGAAAAAGAGTGCATCAATTGAATGCAATCTTTGATAATGCCATCAAAATATGTGTAATGCAGTGTTGGTGCCTTATTATATGACTTCAACACACCATCTCAAGGCCAGAGATTCTGCCACTTTGATACTATAAGTATTTGGCATAAACTTTGTTGCAGCTGCAAAAATTTCACCCTCATGGTCCTAATGATGATTCCAATGCCAAAGTTTGCTTTTAATTTGGCTTTGGTAATGGCTTCTTACATCTTTTATTCCTCCTTGTAACACTTTTATTGTCTTCAGTAAGCGGTAAAATGAGGCGGTGTACCTGCTGCATATAATCTGCTCAACTGACATTTTCTTTTGCTTGAACACCATTGGTTGATTTGGTTCCTACAATAACATTAAACAAAGCAATTGGTATTATGATGTGACTAACTTTAGAAGCTTTTAAAAGATCATTCAGTAACTTATAAGCTCTGCAGTACCGTTCATACTACACATTGCACTAAGTTTTGTTTACCAACCTCATCTAGATGTAAAACACAATCAATTGAAGGGAAAGGGCTAGTAGTGAGGGTAGGGGTAGGAAACAGATTATTATTGCAAGAAAATTCAATCTCAGACCATGAACAACTTAAAAAGTAAAAAATATTAAAAAGAAATATTGTAGGAGAGATATACATATACATGGGTATTTATGAGTGAAAGTATCTCATATACTTGGTCCTTTTCCACCTTCCCTTGCAGCACCTTCATACTACACAACAAATTGGATGTAACACAAGCAATTGAAGGGAAGGGGCTAGTAGTGAGGGTAGGGGTAGATAAGAGATTATTAGTGCAAGAAAATTCAATCTCAGGCCATGGACAACTTCAAAAGTAAAAAAATATTAAAAAGCACTATTGGAGGAGAGATATACATATACCTGGGTATTTATGAGCGAAAGTATCCCATATACTGGGTCCTTTCCCACCTTCCCTTGCAACACCTTCATACTACACAGCAAAATTATGTATCTTAGATTCTAAATACATAAACGGTAATTGACAACGATAAACAAAATTGGAAGATTGTTCATGGGCTGAAACCTTCTTCATGAATAACATCATTGACACTCGTCCTATAGCAAAAGTCTTGGAGCAAAGCGATAACATTTCAATATTATAATCGGTTTACTTACTAATTTGAAAAAATAGCACTACTCCATCCATCCATGCATGCCACATTATAGGAAACTCACATGTTAAGAGTAGCTGACACAGTTTCCTGGACAATATTGTTGGATCGAGTGGCCTCAGAATAATTAAGAAGGGGGGTTGAATTAATTATTCCTAAAACTTTACCAATTAAAAATTACTCTTTTAAGGCTTTTACTAAATTGTTAAGAGAAAGAGGAGTAGAAGAGAAACTTAACAGAAAGTAAAAGCGGAAATTAAATGCACAGCGGAAAGTAAAAGAGTAGGGAAGAAGGAAACAAACACACAAGGATTTTTATACTGGTTCAGCACAAACCCGTGCCTACCTCCAGTCCCCAAGCAACCTGCGGTCCTTGAGATTTCTTTCAACCTTGTAAAAAACCTTTTACAAGCAAAGATCCACAAGGGATGTACCCTCCCTTGTTCTCTTTGAACCTAATGGATGTACCCTCCACTAGAACTGATCCACAAGAGATGTACCCTTTCTTGTTCTCAGTCAAACTCAAGTAGATGTACCCTCTACTTGTGTCACAAAGGATGTACCCTCCAATGTGTTAAGACAAAGATCTCAGGCTGTTACACCTTTGATACTTTGTGAATGGGGATACAAAAGAATTCTCAGGCGGTTAAACCTTTGAACGCTTTTGTATTAGGGAATGGGACGAATCAAAAGAATTCTCAAACTGTCTCATTTTGAATTCTTTGACAAGGGAGAAGGGAGACACAAAAGAATTCAGGCGGTTAGTCCTTCCTTCTTTTGGAAAAGGGAGAAGAGAGACACAAAAAGAATTCAGGCGGTTTGTCCTTGGCGAATTCTTTTTGGCAAAGGGAGAAGAGAATGAAAAGTATGAATAGCACAAGTTTTCAAGGTTTAGAAAACCAGAAAACTTCATAAAGCTTTTGGTACAAAAGAAGAAGAAGTTCAAAGAGATTTAAAGAGATTCAAGGCTTGTAAAGGATTGTATATGATTGTTTTGAAAGACTTGGAATGATTGATCAAAATGCAAAACAAAGCCTTGCTTTTATAGACTCTTCATGTCTGGTCAAGAAAGCCATTCATAAGAGTTATATCTTTTAGAAAAGCTTAAAACCCATTTGAAAGAGTCAAAACCTTTTTGAAGAGTTACATCTTTAGATTTTTCAGAAACAAGCATTGGTAATCGATTACCAAATATGTGTAGTCGATTACACAAAGCTTTTGAATGAAACAATGTGACTCTTCACATTTAAATTTGAATTTCAACATTCAAGGGCACTGGTAATCGATTACCAAAACATTGTAATCGATTACAGCCTTTTGAAAATATTTGGAACGTTGTAAATTCAATTTGAAAACATTTTCAAACTCATTTTGCTACTGGTAATCGATTACAACAATATGGTAATCGATTACCAGAGAGTAAAAACTCTTTGATAAAGGTTTTGTCAAAAACTCATGTGCTATTCAAAGTTTGAAAAAACTTTTTTATACTTATCTTGATTGAGTCTTTTCTTCATTCTTGAATCTTGAGTCTTGAATCTTGATCTTGATTCTTGAGATCTTGAATCTTGGGCTTTCTTCTTGAATCTTGAATTCTTCTTGATTCTTGAACTCTTAACTTGTACTTGATTCTCTTGAGATGTTCTTTGATTCACTTGAGCTTTTTGTTCATCATCTTTTGTTGTCATCATTGTTATCATCAAAACATCTTTGAATCATTGTTGATTCATCATGAAGCTTTGCTTCCACAAGCATCCCTCCAGTTGTAACCTCTGTTTGCAGTAACATATATTGCACCTTCGTTGGTCATCATCTCCGCACTCTTCTCACCAATCACCTTTATGCACACCTGCAATACATTACATTGATTTCAGTAACTGCAATCCCTGTCTCTTTAATTCAGAAAATTAAAAATCCTATGGTAATAGGTTGATAAATTCAACCAAAAAAACATATAACCCACAACCTATCTTAAAACCTTTTCATCAATGTTCTAGATAAAGGTATAAATCAAGAGAGATAAAGGAATAACTTTCAATGGTCATCATCCTACCACATGATTACCAATCAATATATGGAAAAACACAGATACCCATAAAAATGTAAAAGCTAATTGAAGGTAAAAGGAAAAAAAGGAGTCAACTTTTTTTTCCAGCTATGGTTGGATTCATAAAACATACCCTATATGCATGCAATGTCTGAAACACCCCCAAAAGCCTGATTAGATTAGATCTGTCACAAGGATTTTGAAGAAAAACAAAGAAGACGAAACCAATTCAAAGCAATCCTAAGAATTCAATCAAAAGACAGAGATTAAAAAAATAAGAGAGAGAGAGAGAGAGAGAGAGAGGGAGAGAGAGAATGCATAAAAAAAGGAAGGAAAAAAAGAACCTTAGTTTGATAGCCCTCCCTTCTGATATGCAAACACATAGATGGGATTGTTTTTGGATTCTTCGTTGTCCATGTCTTCTTTACATAAATTTTAATTTTTAATACATTATATTAAAATTGAAGTGTTTTCTTATCAAATAAATTGAATTTTAATATTATTATAATATTAATAATTCTTAATTTTAATTCAATTTGTACATTACAAATTTTTCACGCACTATATTAATTAATAAAGACGAAGTAGCTTAATTTTAATGATTTACTTCCATAATAAAGATGAAGTAGCTTTAAAATTATTTCTTAAAAAAAATTTAAAAATACCCATATAGAAACTTACTAATTTAAGACACGTGTTACAGATAATTTTATCTCTTAATTTTTTTTATGTGAAAGCTTAACATGTATCTCAATAACTAAAGTGATTAATCTCAATAGCTAAAGGGATTAATCATTGATTCTTAGTATAAGAAAACACCAAATTCACCTACAAAGTACATTAAAAGTGTAAAAGTAAAAGTGATTACATTTAGAAAAAAAATGACTATTTATCTAAAATATAGATAAGATATTATTTATGATGTGTTTGCAAAAAGCACTCTGATAAAACGAAAATAATCAAGTTGCACACCAATGCTAACAACAAAAATATACCCAGTGAAGATTACCATAAAATTACCTGTACAAATGCTCTTTGTGCAACATCTTGATTTGTTTAGACTTGGATAATACTAAACTCAGGCAAAAACACAAAACACAATGGAATGCACGTGGCACTTTTTCTGACTTTTTGGTCATTTTGTCCTTACTTCATTGGTTAACACGTGCATTTTGGGCTTGCTTAATTTTTGGACGCGTGCATTTTGGTGTGAATGTATGAATACATGAATTTTGATGATGTCAAAGAAGAATCAAACAAGGCCGCTTCAAAGGATAAGTATTTGCTTCGAGATTAATTCAAGATTGCTTCAACAAACAAAGCTTTGTTTCAAGATTCACTAAAGATCAAGCCTTGCCTCAAAACAAAGGGTTTCAAAGTCATGCAAGACTCTGGTAATCAATTACCAGGAAGTGTAATCGATTACCAGAAGGGAAGAATGAAAAAGAGCTGTTGAAAAGGGTTTTGAATTTGAATTTTGAACATGTAATCGATTACCAGCCACAAAACTCCTGAAATTCAAATTCAAAAGTCATGACCCTTCAAATTATAGCTGTGTAATCGATTATACAAACATTGTAATCGATTACCAATGGAGAGTTTTCAGAAAATCTGTCAATAGTCACATCTTTTGATTGGATTTGTGAATGGCCATCAAAGGCCTATAATTAGGTGACTTGGGCACGAATTTTTATGAGAGAGTTTTGTTTGTTAAAAATGTCTTATCCTCTCAAAAGGAAATGAGAGAGATTCCAAGAGAACTTCATTGTCATATGCTCTCTCAAAAGAAACTCTTGGGCAAACACTTGCAAATCCATTAAGATTTTCTCCATGGACTTCAATTGTAACATCTTTCTCTTTCAAGAGAGATTTCTTCTTCTCTTCTTCTTACTTCTGAAAAGGGATTAAGAGACCGAGGGTCTCTTGTTGTAAAGGATTCCTGAACACAAGGGAAGGGTTGTCCCTGTGTGGTTCAGACTTTGTAAAAAGAGTTTTACAAAGAGAGTGGAAAATCTCAAGTGGGTTGCTTGAGTACTGGATGTAGGCATGGAATTTGCCGAACCAGTATAAAACTGTGTTTGCATTCTCTCTTCTCTTATCTTATTTATTTTGTTGTAATCAATTGTGTCTTGCATGTTTAAAGAACATTATTAAATTTATTGCCGCTTCTTCTGCATTCTGAGCCTACTATCTCTTTTAGAAGGGGGTTAAAAGTTTGTTAGTGAAAAATTAAGTCACCCCTTCTTAAGATAACTGAGGTCATTTGTCCAACATTTGGCCTTATTCTTTTGTTAATTGGTATTTTCATTTAGCTTTCAACTGAGGCATCGGCAACAAGCTTTTTCCTCTTGACTTCATCTCCTTATTTCATTTTTTTAAAACAAATTTAGCCAAAATAACCACTACAGACACATTACCAAAAAGCTGGCAGCAAAATCAATGACGAAAAAAGAAGCTGAGACACAGTGCCAGTTGCTGCTTATCAATCCCAAATTTTTTTCAATTTAACTTATAAAATAATTATTATAAAAATTAATAGATTTTTTTATATATGATAATTTTTTTATTAAATAACAATAACAATATAATTGGTATAAATATTATTCATTTATTAAATTTTAGTTGGAGAGAATAAAAGTATCATAAGTTTGTAAGTCATTCACATTCATTATAAAAATATATATAAATATAAAAAATAATATAATTTACTAATAAATCCAAAGATTTCCTTTTAATCCAAACCCAAAGACTAAATGTATATAAATTTATATGCAAACTCATTCAAAAGATTGATTTTTGTTAAAGTTTTTTATCATTAATTAATCATAAAAATTTTTTAGCATAACTTATAAAATAATTTTTACAATTTAAAATAATTTTTAAAAAAATATAATAGGCCCATGACACATTTACTAATATAAATACTATAAAGAAAAAAAAAACAACTTTTTTATGTATTATCTAGAATTGTGACACAAGTCTACATATTAAAAAATATTAAAAAGAAGAAAGGATATGACTCCAATCAATCAAGATTTATACTATTAGGCTCTAACATGGTTAAGAATAACTCAGTAATTTTGAAACTCCATGTGGTTATTATTGACTCATTTGCATTAATGTGGGGGCAAATATTAAAAGTTTTTAATTTAAAGTACTTGCATTCCTTACATATAGCACAAGCGAATTAATTAATGGCAGATTGTATCGAGTCCCAGCAGAGGCCGCTTCATTGGGTGAGAGAAACAACTTATACTTCAATCCAGATAAAATTCATGCAAACCTAAGACATCGATCCTACATCGCCCATAATAGAAATATTCATTAAAATGAGGATAACCATGTGACCTCGTTACACACGAAAAATTGCATAAACTTACATAGCACGCAAAATCATAACAAAGAAAGGAGACTACAACAATATATGCATGTTTCAGAATATCTTTTTGTATGCTTAAACAACCTTACTAAACCGTTAAAACCATTTTTTATACGTCCATGGCAACCCTATCCATGAGAACTCTTTTGTACAATTGCGCATCTTCTGCAATTGATTGTCCTGAATTACAAACACAACAAAAAAAATAATACAAAATAGATACTATTAAAAAGAGCCGAAAAATAAACCCAGATAACCAAGATAAAAAGGGTATTATATTAGCATAAGCAACAATACCTTCAAGGCTCCAATTGCTCCAATTTCAAGTTCATAACCATGTTTTCCCACCATAACCTGCATAAACTTACATAGCATACTAAATCACTACATATCCAGGGAAACAAAGGAACACAACGAACACATGCAAGACTTAACTGTAATATCAACAACTATATAGATGAAATCATAACAAAGAAAGGAGACTACAACAATATATGCATGTTTCAGAATATCTTTTTGTATGCTTAAACAACATTATTAAACCATTAAAACCAATTTTTTACACGTCCATGGCAACCCTATCCATGAGAACTCTTTTGTACAATTGCGCATCTTCTGCAATTGATTGTCCTGAATTATGAACACAACAACAAAAAAAATACAAAATAGATACTATTAAAAAGAGCCGAAAAACAAATCCAAATAACAAAGATAAAAAAAGGTAGTATATTAGCATAAGCAACAATACCTTCAAGGCTCCAATTGCTTCAATTTCAGCTTCATAACCATGTTTTCCCACCATAACCTCATCCCCTGAAGACAAATCTGAAACATTGAAAACACTAAAACAACAAATTTAATTTCAATTACCGAATCCAAATATGCAGAAAAAAACCAAAAATTAAAACATTTCCCAAACCTTATCACAGAGGTCACCCACAACGAAAAAAAAACATCTCAAGTTTTAAAACAAAAAGAAAAAAATACGAATACACCATTCAATTTCAGATCCAGCTAGCGAAAATCTTGCCCTAAGCATAATTTTCAAAAAAAACCCTCAAAATATGAGAAATCCCAAACACAATCCAAACCATACTAGACCGAAAACCCCAATAAAAAATGCAGAACACTAAGAAATTGAACAAAGGGGAAAAACCAAAGGGTAGTAAAAAAACAAAACCCCAGAACCAAAAAACCAACCTTTATCTCACCCCAAATGAAAAACAACAAATGGGTCATTCACATGAACGAAAGAGAATCCAACTTTGCAGTGCTAGCTATCAAATCCATCACCTCAAATCTCAAGAACCACACGCATCTTACATTAGGACTTAGCTAAAGAAGAAGAGAGGCAAAGCAACGAAGCACACCTCTGAGATGAAGCCAGGAAAAAGTGGGACGCGACAACAAATGAAGCAACCCCACCGGAAAGCTTTAAGGAGCAAAGCACGTGGCACACCAAAACAGTGAAAAGTGAATTACTCAGCAAGTACGTGGCACAACTAGAGAAGTGAGAATTGGACACCCAAAATGACCAAAAAACCATTAAAAGAAACAACTGTCTAATTTTCAAGCATAGACACACCAATAATTTTCCTATACTTCTCTTTTATAATATAGGATATAGACATCATGTGCATTTATTCTTTAATTTGACTATTTAAACTTCATCCAATGATTTATATTTATAATTTTTATTTCTCACGATAACAAGAATTCCCATTTGATATAATATCCCAGTGTATACGTACACAGAAATAGTCATGTTCTTTGGTTTTTATTAAAAATTCAAAAGTACTTTTTTTACTGTTGGTCAATTATAATATTAGACGTGTATTATTTTTTTTCCACGTTAAAAAGTGATTTAACAAACTTCACACCGTCAATCTTTGTCCTTTATCTTCGTCTCCACATTTGTTTGTGCCTACCATCGTTCCGGCTCCCTCTCTTCCATCTTAAATTTCTGAATCCAACCCAATTTGAAACCTTGGCTTCATTTTCCCCAAATTTCACTTGAGAAATCCTCTCCTAGGTGCCTTCGTATAACATTCTTACTCCCTAATTTCCACTTTGTCTTCCACTCTCTCATTAACGTCTATTATTTAAAATATGAGTGAGGGAGAATATGAATTATCTGCTATAGTCACTCTAATCTCTTTCTTTGATTGAAATAAAAGAAAAAACCCAAAACCACACCCACAAATCAACTTAACTTTTCAATCCTCAAATAATTACTCAATCATTGCCATTTCCGAATTTCATTTGGAGAGGAAGCATTTCACTACAAGAATAAAAAAAAACAGACAAAATCCCATCCCAATCATTTATAATTCCTGATAGAAAACCCAATTAAATGGCAATGCAACCCAAACTGAGTGACGAACCAGTTGAAGCTGGCAGATTTCAGTCGTGACGCTGCTGCTGGTCAAATCTATTGATCTAAGTCCTATAGGCATTGACGGAGAAAGGATCCAAAGAAAAGGATTGACGGAGTTAAGTATCTCTTTCAGACGTGGAGAAAAAAGTACCTATGGTACTGTAGCATCATTTATATTGATTATACATTTTTAATGCTCTTTTCAAAGAGAAAAAAAGTGTATTTAATGCAACTATAAATAATTGACGATTATATTTTGGAGTTGTTGTATAAAATTTAAAGAATAAAAATTGAATTTAAGCTAAAATTTATTACATTTAAATATACGAAACATTTTAGACAAAATAATAACAATTTAAACTAAAAATCAAAATTTTAACATAATAAATTAATAATTCTTAGCCATCACTACTAGAATTTATAAATTTAACATCGTACGGTTAACATCGGTTATTGAACAAATCGATGTTAACAAAAGCAAAGTGCCAATTTTTGTAAATAATTTGACTTAATATCGGTTTTTTTTAAAGAAAATCAATGTTAACGAATTGAGGTTAACATCGATTTTCTTTAAAAAAACCGATGTTAAGTCAAATTATTTACTTAAAAGGGTTTTTCCACTCGCGCTCCTGTTATTGCAAACAGCCTTCCTCTTCTCCCTTTCACCCGTAAGACCCTGCTATAGTATCGCAAACAGCCTTCCTCTTCTCCCTTTCAGCCTTCCTCATCTTCGTCATTCGTGTTGGGGTTTGTGACCGCCGTGAAGTGGAGCATCTTCCATTGGAGTCCGACATCAATGCAAGGTATGTGTTTTGCTTCTTTTATGATTTTTGTGAGGTTTTGCAAACCCTTTTCACCTGACTGCTTTGTCTCAACTCCGCCGTTCGCGGGTGGCACCATGATAGGGATTTAGCTGAGGTTCCACAAACCCTTTTCAGTTGAGTGCTCGTGGCTAGTCTCGCTCCCACTCATGGCCAACCTCGCTCTAGGTGGCCACTCTCGAAAGGTTAGTGTTCATTTTGGATTTGGATGCATGTTTTGTTCATTGTTTATGCCTTTTTTTTGTGTGTTATTGTTGAAAGAAACATAGATTATTAGAGAAAGGAACAATGCTAGTGTTTACACGTATAGGGTGTTAGCCATTTTAAGTCTAGGAATTGTAGCAGTACTCAGGAGGAGTCTTTGTTACTTATTCTCATCATTTTTCATTTTTTCTTTTTTAATAAACCACCATTTGAACCTTCATTGACTCACCTAGCTTGCAACCACCATTGTACCTCCAAACCTATATATATCCACTCACTCTAACAACAGTCTCACGAAGATCTTGTAACAGCCTGTACTTTATTTGTATTTACTAATAACTTATCTTTAAAATTAATTAAGTCAAATCATGAGAAAATTAAAAAATCTTAATCAAGTGAATTTATTGTTATTTTGTGATTGAATTTTAAATATCAATTTAACTAATACCTAGACTGTGTTGCATAAAGATAATGTAGATATATACTGACTTATGTAAGCAAACAATGCAATTTGTGTGATGATTAAAGTGTGATTAATAGTAATTAATCATGATACCTTTGTGGAGGATTGAGTTCGAAGAGGATAGAAATGGAAAAGCAAATAGAGAAGATTTGGCCTTCCTTGGTAAAGTGAGAGAAGTGGCCAATATCATAACTTCAATAACAAAGATTTGAGTCGCATTAAGGTACACTAGCTATTAAGATAATCTCACAAAAATCAATAGTTATATTGATAAAATTTAACTTTTAAAATTTACTTGACGTGCTTATTAGTTGTTTTTTAAAATTAAAAAACTTAAATAGTGTCTTTGAGATTGATCAAACGTGAATGGACTGAATTAAGGATGTAAAGTTAGTTAGTTCACGAGCTTAAGGAGTCAAACGTGACTAAAAATTAAGGATCAATTAAAATTGGAATACCGTAAATGGGTTTGCTAGAATTCATAAAGGAGATTTCCGATTTTTATAATTCAATTAGATGCCAAATCTATAAATATAGTTTTTGTGGTTGTTGAAGATATTTGTTCTATTTTCTTTTATATTGATTTAAAATTAAATAAATTAAAATAACAAAGTTATTTTTCTTTGTTTTTGTTTTAATATTCATTTATATTTCTAACATCTCAAGTAAGCAGTAACTGCAATGATATTAATTTAATGATAAATTACAAAACAATACGTAATTTTATAAAATAGTCGTAGTTTATTTTTTACAACTACTAGCTATTACGGGGCTTATAAACCTTATGATAATATTGTTAAGAGTAAAATGTTATAATAATTTTTCTTCTTAACTTTATAAAATCTTCTGAATATGAGAATCATATTTAATAAACCTTTTGTTATATATGTTTTTATATTTCCCTTTGCACATGTTTTTTATTTTTATTTTTTCATACGCTTTCCCTTGCATGGTGTTAAGCTAACACTGTTAAAATGTCACATACTTTGAATGAAGTCCTCGTCAGAAATAAGAAAAGCCATTTACAAGTGAATGATTGATTTCTCATGGCTGTCACATTACTAGTTCATGGATCGGTTATATAAAACAAAAAGGCAGAATTGATATATAACTCCAAATCGTAACAGAAGAGGGGGTAAAAAAATAATTCAAAATGTTGTCTGTGTTTGATTACTCTTTTTGTCTATGCAATTTGCAAGACAAATTCTCCGCAACAAGCAGTTGAATTTACTTGGCACCTGACCAACTTCAAGTGGATTTACGATTGATTCTGACCAAAATTTCAACATGGTCCAAATTAAATATTGTCATCTTTTATATTTCATGTTACATTTCTGGATAGCTACATTTATAACTCACAGTCAACAAAACAAATAATGAAAAAAAAATAGCTTAAATAAGTTTTTAGGCATAATATTTAGGGGTAAGTTTGTTTTGTTACGTTAGATTGAAAAAAAAATTAATTTATTAAATTTTTAAAAAAATATATATTTTTAGTCATTGAAGTCTGATGACCTTAAGTGGTGAAAAAATTACTACATGATACTGTTAGCATTTGTCACTAATTCATTTTTGAACACCATGTCATTATTTTCGATAACACCACGAAATTAAAAGTCTACCTTTTAAAATCTAAGAAACTAAGGTGACGTTTGGTTTGAGAGTTTATTGTTATTTTTTTAAAATAATTTTTATTTTTTGAAAATAATTTTTTATTTTTAAGTTTTTAAGATTTAAAAAATATGTATAGAGAAAAAAGTTTCCTAAAATATCATCACGTTTTCACCACGTTTTCACTTATTCAGAAAAGGCTGAAAATCTTGATTCGTTGTTTTCAGTTCTGGGTCTGTTTTTGAAAATATTTTTAGATAAAATATTTTATAAATCTTAAACAAACCCACTTTTACTCTTATATTTTGTTTTCTTTAAAAGTAAAAAAAAAAATATTTAAATCGAAACGTCACCTACGAATTTTCTTTTTCTAATTTTGGGGGCCAAAATCCAATTTACCCCAAATTTCAAGGATTTAAAAACATAATTATGAAGAAAAAAAATCTAATTGTTCGTTTATTAGTTCTGAATTGCCAAATGAAACTGAAGTTCTAGATTCATCTCTCTACAAAACAAAAGGGATATCTATATGCAAATCATAGACTAGTCTTTTCTAAAACATATAATAACCGTTGCTATGTCAAGGGTGCTTCAGCTAGTTTGAAAGAGAGTTCCCACCGATTGCAATGAACTGAGAAAAGATAGCCTGCCTAGTAATCCCTTTCACATTCCATTTTACTCTTTTTTTCCCTTCAAAGTAACCAACAACACAAAAATGTTCTATGAATCCAAACGTGCCAATTATCCAAGCCATGTGGGAAACTCTAAGTGTAGGGTGTACCACAAGTGGTAGTTCCCTGATTGTTCCTACATAGCTGTGACGTAAGGGTCTCTTTGAGGATGCTATGCCACCCTTCCCCAACTAGCTTTGATTTGTCTTGTGGGGTCTTCAAAAGCCTTAACCAAAAAGGGATAGTAACATTCAAAATGGTTAATGTTTAATGCAACGTTTTACCAACTTAAAAGTCATGACCTTATGATGTAACATGTTTTCCTATGTCCTATATAAAGTTCAACCTTTGGCTCTACCTTTGAACAATTCAGTCCCCAACCAATAATAGTCTCTTAATTCTATTTGGCAATTTCTTTAGTAACATTAAGATATTATAATCTGTGGAAATGGCACCTTTTGGTAGATTCACTGCTGAAATTTTGATGGCTGTGATGTTTGTGGGCTTGTTTTGTGTGACCAACATTGTGGCACAGGATTCAGAGATTGCTCCAACAGGGCAATTGGAGGCTGGAACTGGGTTTGCTTTGCCTGTTTCTAAGGTGATCATGTGTTCCTCTGTGTTGGCATCTTTAGTGGCATTCATGTTGCAGTGAATTGGAAGCATTTGGGTTTGAAATTAATTGTCACTTTCTGGGGGCAATCTTACTATATGAGTTAAAATTGATATGTTTATATATACTGCGTGTTTGCTTGTTGAAAATGGTGATACTGTATTTTTTGGCATTTTGTAAGATTAGCTTTATGATGAGCTACAGTTACAAGTATGTAAAATTTCTACTCAGCTATTATTGGTGTGAGCTGATATATTAATGTAATTGTTAAGTTCCTTGTAATTGATGAGTTTTGCTGTTTCACTTTATCAAATCATATTCTTCGAAAGTGACTGACTTTCTTGTAGTATGAAGAATAGTCCAACTTTGTTCAAAAATATGACATTTAAAGTATAGCTGGATAAGTAAACAATTCCTATTATAAATTTGAGTCTTTATTCTTAAAAACTGCACAATCACATGTTTTTCAATCCTAATTCAATTTTTTTCTTCTTTAATTAGTTATCCAGTCAAATGACACTTTGAGTTTTCTTAATTGTTTTGAACAATACTTAAATTTATTCAATCTACATTAAGTATAATAAAATATTGACAAATCATTACTAAAAAAATATTCTATTAATTAAAATATTTTTTCATTTTTCGAAACTCTTTTTTTAAATATTTTAAATTTATATACTTTTTAATATTTCATACATACATACATTTTAATTATTGAAGAAGTTTAGTTCAATTGTTTAAGTACAATGCATAAATATTATAAAATTACCAATGGTTATCTTTGATTCTTCCTCATAAAAAAAAAGATATACCTTTTAATATCCTTGTAAGTGATGAGTTTTATTGTCTCAATTTATCAAATTCTTCGAAAAGCATGCTTCTTTGAAGAATAGTTCAACTTTATCCAAAAGTATGACATTTAAAGTATAATAACCCAATTAGTAATCAAACCCAATTGTATAAATTTGGATCTTCAATCTTAAAAATTATGTAGTCACGTATTATATTTTCACTTAATTTGTGACATATATTATGAGTTTCAACACTAATTCATTTTATTTTTCTCTTTACTTAGTTGTCCAATCAAATGGTTTTTTAATTTCCTTAATTGTTTTGAATAATACTTAATTCTATTCAATTAACAATACATTAATAACATGTTTTAGAAATCATCATTAAAATAATATTCTACTAATTAAACTGGATTTTAATCATTCAAAATTGAAAATTTTAAATATTTATATTTCAATTATTTTTTATCATCAATAAAATAAATCTTCTTTAAATATTTATTAAAATTTCATATTTTTAAATATTTGGCAAATTTATAAACCCCTGAAGTGAGATACATGCTAGTTATGCTTCAACTAGGATGTAAATTTTCTATTATTCTATAGAATTATATATACAATTTGTTTCTCTATGTTATATACCTAAGTGATCCCAATGTAACATTGTACAAATTAATGAATTGGCTGACAAAGTTGTCAAATTCAAGAATTTATGTAGATTTATGAGAGTTCCATATACTCAACTTATGGATTCAACTCGTAGACTTATAAGACTTCACTTCATATAAAAATAACAACAAAATATCTATAAATAACATATCAATTAAACATTTTAATAATGTAATTAAATAAAATAGTAAATCATAAATTTCACAATATTTAAATAACCAAATCTAGTAATGCATCACTATTCACTACTAAATAATAACTTGCAGATGTTATAGTGGTAGTAGAGCATTCCCATCAAGGGTTTGATGTTATTAGAGGTGGAAATTTTTCGATTCGAGAACAACACATTAAATAAAGGTATGTTGAACACTAAACAAACAGAAAACAATCCAAAATGACTCACGGTCTAATTTTTTTAACTTGCTAACTGCTGACTCGTTAACTCAGTAGTAAACTTGAGAGTTTACTAAGTTTACTTAGAGTTTATCGAGTCTACCCAAAGTTTACTAAAAAAAGAGAATTTACACACAAGTTAACTCACAGAGTATAAGTGGACTCGTAAACTCATAAGAGTTAATGAGTTAACTTGAGAGTTTGATAACCATGATCCTCTTAGACTCCTGCAAATCCAACTCATGTTCTGCTACCATTATGCATGAATCTGCTTCCAGAGAAGAGACTGAGGCCTTGTCTTTGGTTAAACTTGAAATCTCCTTAGCTGAATTGAGCATTGTTGTTGTGCACTACACATCTGGTGTTATCCCAACCTGATCTATGTCATGAAGGATCGGCAATAGATATTTTGCCATGTAACAAAGAGTGTTGACCCATCATGAAGCTGAGTGACATTGAAATTAGAATGATGCATACCAACATTGGCCAAGACATGACAAAAATAGCTCAATGTACTTTGAAATTGATTTTGATGGAAAAACAAACACAAAACTTAGATATAGTTTCTTGAGTACTATTAGTGTTGTTTTCTAATTAGAATTGAAGTTTTATATTGAAAATTTATGTTGACCTTTAATGCAAATCTTTATTACAAGATTATTGAGATGAAATTCCAATTTTGATTGGAAAACAACACCAACAACACTTAAAAAACTGCATTTATGTTTTTGTTCGAAAAACAATTACTATGGCAAGTGGCACCTTTTAGAGAACCATCAATATTGTTTTTGACTACTCATTGTTTCAAAAGCATGTATGAATACATGATTTTGATGATGCCAAAGAAGAATCAAACAAGGTTGCTTCAAATGATAAATATTGCTTCAAGATTAATACAAGGTTGCTTCAACAAACAAAGACCACTTGATCAACAAGCCCAACAAGTGGTATCAGAGCAGGATTCTTGTCTAAAGTTTAAAAATTTCAAGAATAATTATGGCCTCATTTAACTTTTCATTTCCTAAGGGAAATTCTATTAATAGGCATCTTGTTTTCAATGGTGAGGGTTATCACTATTGAAAAACTCGTATGCAGATCTTTATAGAAACAATAGATTTAAATATATGGAAAGCCATTGAAATCGGTCCTTTCATTCCTACAATGGTAGTGGGAAATGCAACTTTAGATAAACCTAGAGAAGAATAAGAAGATGATTTTAGATTTTTTGTGAAGAGATTCAACAAGTTTTTGAGAAACAAAAGAAATCAAAGAAAATCAAACATCAATCCAAAGAAGAAAGGAGAAGATTCCTCCTTAGCCCCAAAATGCTATGAATGCGATCAACCTGGGCACTTGATATTTGATTGTCCTGTCCTTAAAAGAAGAATGAAAAAATCCGACAAGAGGAATTTCAAAGAAAAGAAAGGATACATCATTTGGGAAGATAATGACATAAATTCTCCAAGTGATTCAGAAAATAAAATCATAAATCTGGGTCTCATGGTGAAAGATTATGAAAGCGGAGAAGAACAAAATTGATACATTGATAGCGATTGCTCTAAACACATGGTGAGAGATGCATCAGAGTTTATTCATATCTCTCCCAAAAATAGTGAACATGTGATATATGGAGACAACAAACTAAGGTAAAATTGTTGGAATTGGAAAAATAGGTACGAATTCCTCTACCTCCATAGAAAATGCTTTACCTATTGATGATCTTAAGCATAGTTTATTAAGTATTCATCAATTATGTGATAAAGGCCATTTATCTAACAAGATGATTTTAATGTTTGTCTATTTTTTTATTATTTTGCCTATGATTGTTAACTTTTGATTGAGTTTTGATGATTGTTTTCTGCTTGAGTTTTGATTGTCTTTGATGATTGTGTTTGAGAGTTATGTTGATTGTTTTTTATGATTATTTTTTATGATTGCTCTTGATTGAGTTTTGATTGTCTTTGATGATTGTTTTTTTTATTGAGTTTTGATTGTCCTTGATGATTGTCTTTGAGAGTTATGTTGATTATTGATAACTTTTGATGATTTTTTTATTATATATTTTGATTATTTGTACTAAATATGTATTTTTGTGAGTGTAAAATAGTTAGTTTTAAGGCCTTTTGATATCACTTGACTCTCATACATTGCAACAAGTTGTAACATTTTCTTTTAGGCCATGAAATGATACTTATACAGTACGACATTCTTTACTCTTTTAATTCATTACAAATTGCTGAATGGTTTTTTCCTCTCTGCTCATGATTTATTTTTTATGTTGACAAAGAAGGAGAGATAGATAAAAAATAAGATAGTAAGAAAAATTATCTATTCTTTATGAGACAACTTTTAATATATGAAATCTTCAACTGTCTCATATAAACAATCATTGCAAAATCAAGGGGGAGTAAACTATATACAAATAGATATTTTTTTGTTACTCCTAACCTCCAGATGGTTGTTATCATCAAAAAGGGAAAGAATGTAAATCATGCAGATTTTGGTGATGCCAAAAAGAATTTGCTTGATAATGAATGTCATCATCAAAAAGGGGGAGAATGTGAATCATGCAGGTTTTGATGATGTCGAAAAGAATTCATTTGATAATGATTGTCATCATCAAAAAGGGGAAGAATGTGAATGTATGAATACATGATTTTGATGATGTCAAAGAAGAATCAAACAAGATTGCTTCAACAAACAAAGTCTTCCTTGCTTCAAGATTAACTAAAGATCAAGCCTTGTCACAAAACAAAGTGTTTCTAAGACATCCAAGGCTCTGGTTACCAGAAGATAATTTCAAAAAATAGTTGTTAAAAAGGATTTTGAATTTGAATTTTGAACCTATAATTGATTACTAGATGTTTGTAATCAATTACCAGCATCAAAACTCTTAAAATTCAAATTCAAAAGTCACGACCCATCAAAATATAACTGTGTAATCGATTACCAGAAACCTGTAATCAATTACCAGTGAAAAATTTCAGAAAAAACTTTTTGAAAAGACACATCTCTTCAAACCATTTTGAAAAGGCACGAAGGGCCTATATATATGTGTGTCTGACTTCAAAAAGCAAGAGAGAAATATTCTAAGAGAACTTTATTGTCAAATGCTCTCTCAACAACTCTTGGGCAAACACTTGCTAATCTATTGAGAGTTCATCCAAGAACTTTAAATTGTATTATCCACTCTGAATGAGAGAAATCTTTCTATTCTTCTCAGAAAGTTAATTGTAATCAAGAGATTGGTTATCTCTTGAATTGTGAGTTTCCTGAACACAAGAGAAAGAGATTCCTTGGGTGTTTAAAAGTTGTAAAAAGGATTTTTACAAAGATGGTGAAAAATCTCAAGTGGGTTGCTTGAGGACTAGATGTAGGCACGAGAATTAGCCGAACCAGTATAAATCAAGTTTGCATTTCTCTCTTCCCTTATCTCATTTATGTTATTGCAATAAATTTTTCTTGCACGTTTAAAGAACATTATTAAATTGATTATTGTTTCTTCTTCTGCATTCTGAGCCTATCATTTAGAAGGGGGTTAAAAGTTTGTTAGTGAGAAATTTTAAAACTTAATTCACCCCCTCTTAAGTTATTGATGCCACTTATCCAACAATATGCATGGTACATGCCTTTACAAGTGAAAAACTTATGGAGATTTGGGATAATTTATCCACCTCATAAAACAAGTTCCTCTTGTTTCATGCTATGCTATGTGGAAATCTTGTTTAGTAACGAGATTTGAATACTTAAGACATCCTAGTATGATCATTACATAAAAAAAAAGAATAAAAGAATAATGGTACCTGAATCTTTCCTTTACCAAATGTTTTGTGCCCCACAAGAATAGCTAGACCGTTATCATGTAATGCCCCAGCTAAAATCTCACTGGCACTTGCACCTCCCTCATTGACTTGTTAAATGGATACAATAATTTCAGTTCATTAAACTAGTAATGTCAGCAAAGGTAATTTTAATGCTCATGAAAAACAAAGATATATTAGGCCTATGTTTAGAAACAAAGCATAGTAGTTGCATGTAGCTGCATAGGTGAATGGTAAAGATTCAGGGAATGAAGATGAGTTGTTGATTATGAACCATGCTAACACTGAAGCATGGTCCAGAGAAACATATAGGAATTGCATTAAAGGAATGCAATTGGATGTCACTTGGCTACATGTTAGGTTAGCTCTGTGATTGTTGGGGCAGACCTAAACATTGGGGCAGACCTAAACAAAAGCAACTGAATAAAGTTTGTTTTGCATAACACAAAGATACTTGGAAATATAAATTAGTATGATACAATACACTATGAAGAATAACTACTTTATATTTATATGAAATGCAACATCTATTACTGAAATTACTATTATTGTGGCATTCTCAAAGATTGTAGAGTTAAAAGGTAGAGACAATTTTACTAAGCAACTACAGTTAGTACTCACAATCACCACAAGTGGATCATGTGTTATAGCATGTCCATCAACCATATTAATGGGTAACATGTTCCCATCTTTATCAATTGTGTTCACTAGAGTCTTATTCCCATCTAACCACATTTGTGTAACATCAAGGCCAACTTTTACCAAACCACCATGCAACAAAATTACAAGAAAAGGGAACTTTTGTAACATTCCATTTTTCGTAAATAAAATTTTAGAAAATGATGAGATTTTATAAATAAATAAATAAGTAGATATAATTATTAATTAAAATGATGGTTTGAGAAAAAATAAAAAAGGTATTTTATTTATTTGTTTGATAGAAAATAAAATAGAGTTTGTTTTTATAAAATAATGAATAAATAAATAGAGTAAACCTGTCTCAGAAATTTTCACACTGACAGTGCCTCTTCTTTCCCTCATTTTCGTTTTTCTCCTTCCCTTCTCAAAATCATCATTTTTTCCCGCAGACCACCAAACATGTCTCAAAAAAATGATAATCTCGGACTCATTCACCGTTGGATTGTTATGAAAATTAAGCACTAGGTTTGCAGCTCAATTCCGAGAATTCTCACCGTTGAGAATTTTGAAATAATGTCAGAGCTAAGAGAAATACCCTTTGCATTGTAGTTTTTTCCTTTCCCGCAGAAATCTAAAACTATTTCGGTAAAACTACGATCCCAGACTCGTTAACCGTTGGATTATAGTGAAATTTTGATATGTTATTCGAGAGTCATGTTCGCACACCTTCACCATTGGGATTTGTGAGATAATATTCATGGAGGGATATAACAGAATCACACGAAGACAGTACAAATGGAGGCTTTAATACCTTCTCCTTCTCTCTAACGTTTGAGAACCCTATCAGAGCAATCAGAGAAAAAAATTGAGGAATCTCAGAAAATTGCTATTGATGCCGCTATCGCTGTCAAAAGACACGTGAGCCCACTTAGAGGTAAGAGATGAGTTATTCACAATTGGTGGTTAGTGAGAACATGTGTAGGGATCCTTAGAGGATTAAATTAGGATTTTATTTTGGGATGCTTATTAAATTGCAATTTTTCCTTTATGATTATAAACAAAATATTGATGTTCTAATGAGAATTATTTGATAAGTTGTGCTCTTGATATTTGTATATTTTGACCTATGATTTTGATATAATTATGTAATATTATTTGAGGGGTTTTACTCCCTAGGTTGAGGTAGTCTTTTGTATAAATTGTTATATTGAGGATATGAAACGATGATTCAAATTGTGAGTATGTGGTGAATTGAACATGTGATGAATGATGGAATACATGTATATTGAGATGTGTATTGTGTTATGAGCTATGAATTGTGCAATCACACAACTGTAAGACCCTTTAAGGGCGACGAGTTTTGCGCGACGAGTATTGTGATGAGATCCATTGTGGGAACTCGACGAGTTTAATCACAAGCGCGACGAGTTAAAATGATTTTGAAAATAATTGAGTAGTTATGTGTATTGCATAGTTCATAGGTAAAGTGTGTATGATTCATGAGGTGTGATAACATGTTATTTTGAGATTATAACATTGTGATTGAAATCGAGTGTATGTGATAAATTGAGTATGCACATGATTAAGATGTTGTGTGCATTGAGTTGTAAACTGTGGATTGTACAATCACACTACTATAAGACCCTTTAAGGGCGACAAGTTAATGCTAAAACCTTTTAAGGACGACGAGTTAATACTAAGACCCTTAAAGGGCGACGAGTTAAAAATATTTGAAAACAATTGAGAGTCGTGTATTTTGTACAGTTCATAGATAGAGTCTGTGTGCTAAAATGTTTTCTAGGTTGGACCTGAATCAGGAGAGAGAGGCCCTGATGGACTCTTCGGAGTGTAGGCCTTGGGGGTCACTCGGTTTGAGTGCTCCTTTAAGCCTGTGCCGATCCCACATGGTTGGAGCATTTTCGCAAAACAGTGACCCTGACTGGTCTCCCTATGATATTACCTAGTAAGAGTGACTTGAACTTGCTAGTGTGTGGTTTGTCTTGTCATGTATTCCTAAGCACCCGACGAGATTTTTCACTGACATGGTACCACATTGCACATAGGATTGAATCTTAGTGTATCTATTGTATAACGCTTGTGTATTGTTCTATATTGATTGATTTAATGATATTGTGTTTTGACTATTGAGTATGCGAATGTTGTGAAAACGAATGAGATGTGTGGTGAAATAATGTGAGTTATGCTCAAGTAAATTGTATTTTGTTATATAATATTTATACTTATATGTTGTCTTATTTTTCTCTATTAGTTAGGAATGTGATAACTCACTCTCTCTGTTGTTGTGTTTGGATCCTGTGATGATCTTGAACTTTGTGTTCGGGAGAGCAGATGATTAGGTGAATTGCTTTAAGGAACCTTGTGCTGAAGGACGTTGAGACACAATGATCTGATAGGATGTGACATTAGGATATAAGTTGCTATATTAATTATGAGGTCTTAGACAACCTTGTTTTGAGCCGAAATAATATATTAATTATTTGAACAAGTTTTATTATGGTGTTAGAAAAGTGAATGAGAGCCTTTTACTTTTTTGAAAGACTTGTATTTAAATATATTTTAAAAACTTTTAATTAAATTTGATCTTTTATTTTATTTATTTATTTATATATATATATGTTGGGGTAAAGGGTATCACAACTTTTAAGTCACTTTATTTCAAAGACAAGGTAATAACACTGCATGAAACTGGAAGTTTCCATCAAATAAGTAAATTACAGGATTGTTCCGTAGATCTAATATTTATGAGTGTACTCCTTGATTTTCCAATTCCTGAATGGCGTTCCTCAAGTCTTCAGCAGCCGTCTGTCAATATGGAACAAGAAGAGTTTATGTATTATGGAGAACAAAATGGTATTTGGTTTAGATATTTTCACTTTCAACTATGCGAGTTTGGTTCAGTGTTTGCACAACTAATTATTTTTTCAGTCAGTTTTTCCCAATAAATCTTTTGAAAGCTCAAAAATAGCGGATATCTTTTACGACAAAAGCTGTTACCAAATACATAATAGATACAGAATTGCAATTTTATTTGATAGCTTATTCTTTGCTGACCTGAGGGAAGGCCGACAATTTCACATAGCCTATTTTTGTGAGATGACCATCTGGGGATCTACGAGGGATAATGACACTTTATATTGGAGAGAGAGCTTGATATACTCCCTAGGAAGTTTGACCTTTCAAGTATATTAGATCAGCAATAATATGCTTGTTTAATTTCAAATTTAAGTGAGGGTGTTTGTAAGTTGAATGTTAAGTGCTTATGTATAACATAAGAACATAAACTAAAATAGAAGAAATGAGTTAACATTTCAAGAATGATAATCACTAAAATGTCAAGATTACCTCTCGGATCCAAGAGCTTGTTCCCGAGTCTTTGACCTGCAGAAGAAAACTTTTTAAATTAGTTTCTAGAAAGCTTGTAATGCATGAAATAGTTAAACTATTTCAAAAACACTCTATCATACACTAGTGTCCATTTTTTGAATGAATGAAGGTTGAAAATTGAACTTTATCCAGTAAGAGACATCCAATGTTTCTGTGGTAATCCAAAAAAACTTATCTGAGGCATAGCTCAATAGTTCAAATAATGATTATGTTAAGATTGGAAGTATGATAATATTACAATTTACAACGAACCTTTACTGTAACAGTTGTTCCAGCATTCCCCCGAAGCCTTTGTGCAGCAGTTTCACTATCAATGCCATCAAGCCTCTCACCTGTAGAATCCAATTATTTTCAAAAAAAGAAAATCACACTTGTTTCACTTCAGAAATAAAAAAATTATTTCCTAATAATAATTGACTGAAACAAGCTGGAAACAGAAAATTGTTTAGAGGGCTTAAGGAAGAGACACAGGGTGAAATTATATTATGCCCCAAACCAGGATTGGGTATTTTCTATGACACTTTTCTAAACCAATTCAAAATATGCAGTATTAAGCATGCAACATGTCATTGGTCCACATGGTACTGGCTTTGGTCTCCTTAAGCATAGTCTCAAGTTGGAGTCTTGTGGATAGAAAAAAACGTAGTTGAAAAGGGAGAATCCCACCAAAGGAGACCAGGCAGGTTCTTCGACAGAAATTAACCATCAACAAAGCCAATGATAAACTACAGAAAGGTAGATCTAAATAGCTTAATAAATAAGAAGAAAAATATAAATACATGATCATTACACATGCACGGTTCCATGACTGATATCTAATTGTTGCTGCTGAAAATAATTTTGACTGGGAAAAAATGAAATTAACTATTAAATGGGGGCAGGGGTCAATAGCATAGCATAATTAAATGACATCAGAAAATTAGCATAAACGTTAAATGTCCTGTTCTTGGTTCAACATTTATGAACAGGCCCACTCCTTGTACGTTCCCATCACTTCCAATTCTAAACCCTTGGTATTCCTGTAAGTAGGAACCACTGTTAAACTCTGACCACAAAATATGACTTTAAAACAGAATTGTTAATCTAAGAATGGTGTTATTTGAATAGTCTATTTCATATGGAAGCAACATGCTAGAACAGGCAACATAATATATAGTGGATCTATGATCATCTTTATAGTTGCTACTTTTTCTATTGAACAAGAAAGTAAGATTAAGAATCCTGAAAAAGGAAATGCTAGTAGTAACTAGTAAGACTAAGACCTTTGGGCTGATAATTCGAGTGAAAGGATCTCCAAGGGTAGAAAGCATTCCACGGAGTTTTGTGTATGTTGCATCAGCTGAGTTCAGGGGAAACATTTCCACCATGGTTTGCTGCAACTTCAGATCCCAATCTACATAAAATAGTATTGATCCAAGCAATATTAATATATATCTTATTATTCATGCAAACATTTATGGTGGAACTAATCATCAAAAAAGAGTTCAGAATGCAGAAATACCTTGATGATTAAATTTAGGATCGACAAATGTTTCTCAAATTAAACCCCATGCTTCCACAAGAGTGATACAGAGCAAAACAGTCCAGTCAAACAAAATCGACCACCAGAACAGGTAGATAGGCCCAAGCACAACTCAAAAAGGTCTCTTTATTTAAAGACTACATCTGACCCATATGACCCATATGGGAGGAGTAAGAGTCAGAAATAAAAGTAATTTAGGAAATTATGTTTATGTTTATTTTACAATATTGTAAGAGTGACACTTGTCTTCAAATCCCGATTAGTAGGAATTCTTGTATCAAGGTTGTTATAACCTTTTCGTGAGTGCTATGGAAAAGGGAAACAATCTAACAGAAAAATATTCTCTCTCTCTTCCCTTTTCCTTCCTTTCTCTGTTAGTAATTTTCTTAGCCATTGTTTCCTTAATATTCTTTGAACTGCATTTACCTAGTAAACAAACCCTTTTCCACTCAGCACTGTTCATGTTAAATATGAACAAAAACTCAAGAATTATCAGTTAGTTTGCTTAAAGCTCATTACTATTTTTCTTTATGGACATTCAAATTTGTTCTCCATGACGGCTTAGGTGCAAGCAAAATTCAAGGGGAAGAAGGAGCATGTTACCAAATTTTCAACAAAAATAGCGTTGAAATGCAATTCCCTTCAAATTACCAAGCAAAATGTCGAAGGCTTTTCATTTAGAAACTGAGAACAGAAGTGATATATTTGTGTGATAAGGGAATCAATGAACTAAAATATAGACTCTTTCTTTTATACATACTAAAATATAGACTCTAATAAATTAAAACCAGCTACTGAAACATAGAAGACTTAATTACACTTTCTGTAGTCTTAGTTTCACTGCGGTAGCATTTTGATCTGTTAGTCCCAATTACAGTAATATCCTCTGGTTTTCAAATTATGCAACTAAGTCTCCGGATTCAATTTGATGCAGCAGTATCAATTTTTTTAACAAAGCACAAATTTTATGATGTGAGTGTATCAATCTCATTCCGTGGGAGAAATTTTAAGATAACAGTTCCAGTTCCTTTTGTTGACTTTGCTTATTTGTAACAAGTGTCAAGCTAGGGAGTTACTTTGGTCCTGAGAATATGAGCAACATGATGAATTGTAGAAGATTTACTAGTTGTTGAATCTGAACATAATATTTATGTTTGAAATTCATAAAGTCTAACCAACTACCAATAATTAAGCACAAATTAGTTTAAGTTACACCCAAGGAAAGAAAAAGAGCGAGTTATCCTAAAAGCAAATAAGAAGGGGGAGTTGCTACTTGCTAGCTACTTAGCATGAGTTGTTTACTAATTTTACCTAGTAATAATCTGATTCCTACTTAAAGAGACCAAAAGCTTAAATTGCTTAAATTTTTTTTTTTATTTTCATTAATAATTACAAAAATATCCTATTTTTTATATTTAAAAAAAAATAGTTTATTCAAAAAACTAGACCATGCTTTCCACGAAAGCAAAAACACAACCAATTCGATTTCAATGCAAGCAAATGCATTAAAAAAACAAAAAATCTAAATATAAAAAGATGACACCAATGTAAAACTTGGAATTTCAATATGATAAAAATAGTTTATTTTGATCACATTATATAAATATTTAAAATAAAAACAAAGGTAAAATAAAATGATTTATTTTGATCTTTCTAACCAAATATATCAAAACATTATGAAATACATTAAAAATCATAGAAGAATACATTAACAATATTTTTCTACGATTTAATTCTCTAATCATCATATGAACATTTAATGAATAATGATCATATTTTTTTCTTTCCAAAATAGCTAATGAAGAGAGAGATAGAAAGAATGACCTCAGGTGCCCGAGAAACGGGAAAAGCAACGGTGAGGGACTCCGCTAGCGCCGCGGGCGAGTGGCAGAACACAGAGAACAAACCGCGGCCGAAACGCCAAACCCAAACGCGCTTTTCCCCGGAGATTCAACCCACCCCTCTTTCCCAGTAGTACCTCACTCCACCTTCAACTTCAACTTCCCCTCCTTCCTCTGATCAAACGTCCACATCGGTAACCACAACCTACGAGGAAACAAAACTTCCCAAGTCGATTTTTTCCCTAGTTTAACGGGAATCGTGGCTCTAACCTCCAAATTCTGACGAAGATTCTTCATTTTCCCTTTCTTAAAATTTTTGCAACTCAGTATTAAAAGGAGAACACTAGAGAGAAATAGAATAACTCAATGATCGGTGTTGGTGTTCGGTCGTGACCGTTAAGTTGTGTTACTTGTGTATCATGTGCTGTGCCTTGGCGAGACTTGGGTTTTGGCCCCACTTGAATCTTTTTCGGTTGTGGCTATGCTTAGCTCCTAGATCATCCATGCATGCGTGTACGTATTTCAAGAAAAATCAACTCTTTTTTATTTTAATTTTATCATGGATTATAGGGTACACTGAAGTGAAAAGATGTGTACGCTACACAAGGTCATGCTACCTAATAAGTGTGATTGGAAAATGATGCTAGATTTGCTGCCGCATGTCATTCCAGGCAGGCTGAAGCAAGAAAGATATGCTTTCTCCTAATCGAGTTTGGGCTCAAACGGACAGTACTACCGAGAATTCAAACCATGGATTTTAAAACTGGATGGAACCCGGTTCAACCAAATCGGTTAGGTAACCGATCTAGAGACTTAAAAAATCAGGACATTTTAAAATTGATTGGTATAAAACTGGTCAAAGCCAGGGATTGAATTGGTCTTTTTAAATTAGTATTTATTTAGTTTTTTTTAATTTTATTTATTTTAAAATATTTTAAAGATAAATAAAAATACATTCTTAAATATTTCACATAATTATAAACTATTTTCTCACTATTATTAGTTTTTATCTTATAAAACATAAAATTTAATCATTTGTACTAATTTATAATTGTTTTTAGATCCTAATTTTTTAATTATATATTATCTTATTACTTAAAATATTATATAATATTAAAAATTATAAAATTGGTTTAACTATAATTAAACTATTGAACCTTGAACCGATATCTTTACCGATTCAATCACCTGTGTGGTTTTGAAAACATTGATCCGAACATAACTTTAAGTATTGTAGGTTACAACTTACAACTTAGAGGAGTCTCCAATATTTAATTTCAGTCCTTTGTATTTTGCATAATGATATTTGTCTTTTAATTTATTACCTCTATTTTTATATATAAAAAACAAATATATAATCCATTGACATCAATAAAAATAGTTAATTTGGTTAATTTTAATTAACAGTTATCATAAATTTAAATTTTATTCTAAAAATACCCATTGAATCAAATGGTTTTAAGGGGTAGTTCAATTTAATAACACTACTCATTTTTTAAGGAATAACCATTTTCACCAATGAGTGTGACTTATCTCATTAATAGTTTTGACCATAAATAAAGGTGTAGAAAAAAGTTAACAACTAATGCATTTAAAAGTAATTCTATGTTTCTTATATTTAGGAACAAACAAACATTCTCATTTGTTTATGAAATTACAAATATCACACTAGAAAGAGGATTAAATAGTGCGTTAAATGAAAATAAAATAAAAATCGCAAAGGATAGGATTTTCTCAAGTAAATATGCCAAGAACATAATTTCAAGTATATCGTCTAATTAATAAAGAAAAAAAACTTTGTTTAAAACAAGTTTAGACTATCATCGAATTTTGTAAAAAGATATTTTTACAAAAAGGTTTTCCAAATACAAACTTACGTGTCTAAGTGTGTCAGGATACAAGTTAAATCACTTAAGAGTGAAGTAAAAACACTTAAATTAATACCGGTTTACTCAATTTGAGTTATGTTCAATTCTCATTCACAATCATGTGAAAAATTCTACTAATCAAAATTTGATTACAAATAAATAATTTGTCCTACCACTCCTAGCTACAACAATATTTGTTAGGCAACTACTGACACACCCTTACACTTTTCTGAATCTAACAACACCCAAGTATTGTTTAGCACTAAGTCACTTCTGGCTTTCAAAACAATAAAGGTTTGATATGAATACACAAATTCAAAATACTCAAAGAGTAGATAAATACATAAGTGCAAATACAATCAAATAACTTTGCTAAGGAAAGAATGACACTTTAAGCATAAGACTAGTCGTCAAAATACTCAGAGAGAGGCATGTTACTTGAGTTCTTTGGCAAGAGGTCATGTTACAAAACCCCATATACTTGAATAGAATGAATATAGACAGTATTGAATGTGCTATAAACAAAGAGTCCTCCCAAAATTTACTTGGAGTAGTAAAATTCACTTAGAGTTTGTTAATCACTTAATTTATTATTGTTACTTGTTAGTGCTTATTAGTTAATATAGATATGAGTAGTGAATTCTAAAACTACATGGTTGGTCTTTTACTTCTTTGCATATGAAATTTGAAAACTTGGTTGCGGGAAACTAAAAGTTTGATGTCAACATCAGAAGCAATGACATAATAAATGACTAAAGCAATATATTAAATATCCTCCCGTGTGAAGATGTGTACTAGAATTGATTGACAATGGGATAGTCATTATCTGATGTAAACCAAATTGTAGCATATAATTTGTTGTAATCAAATGAATTCAATCCACTTTCAATAGTTTCAATAATTTAAATGAAGGAAATAATCCTGAATAGCCAATTGCCATCAGGGATGAAAAGAATCACAAATCTTATACATTTGGAATTTTTCCTTTGTTTTTTCAAAAACCTCTTTAGTAATAATGGTCTGATTACCATAAGCTCTCTTAATTTCCAATGTTGCTTTCTGATAGAATCCAGTACCTTGCAATGCATATGCAATTAAATCATCAAACCCAATATCAATTCGCTTTATAAACGAATCTGGTGGCAAATATATTATCTTAAATTTCTTCACAATGTTGTAGCATTGTCAACTAAGACAAACATGATCTGCACATTAGAATTTAAATAGGCAACAATACCCTTAAGCATGCATAGCCTCACAAGTCATACCATATGTATAAAGTATAATCTTATCAAATCTTTCAACAACATATCCAAAAAATTCAACAACAAATATTAACAGGGATTTAGCCATTTTCTAGCAGGTGACAAGATTAATGATTATGTTCTACATGTATCAAAGCTCATCCCTTTTTTAGTTTTTCTTGTATATATTGAACTGAACACAAGTCCAAAGCTATTGTTTGACATTGTCAATTTTAGTTTTGATAATAGATTGTTTCCTTCTTTTAAAGCAATTAATTGCTTAATTTTTTAAGGATGAGCTAGTTGTACGTACCCCATTGATCTCCAGTTGGTACGCTATTGGGGGATTAATGTGCAACTTCTTCATTGGAGACTGGGAAGAAAAATGATTAATTAAGTTGGTGCTCTTGTTTTTTTTTTAATTCTGATTCTAAAGTTCGGCGTGGCTGCTCTTAAGATTAAGAAGCTCATGGGCGTGGTTGCTCTAGTAAATTTGGGATATATGTTACTTACAAGCATTGGCCTATACTTAGCCAATTCTGCCGCACACACATTCATGGTGCAAGTAGTGTGCTTGTGCCTCTTTTATTTTACAATCAAGGAAGAATAACATAGGGAAGAGAAAGGGTTGTGATTGTGTTGTGTGTGTGTGTGTCTATTTTTTTTGTCACTACTTATGAAGCTCAATATGATTGAAAGAAATGAAGCATAACTAACTTTTTTTTCTTAATTTTTTTTCTTTGCTTAATTTTTTTTTTAGTTTTGGACCCTAAAATAAAATGGAAATACATGTATATATTAGTTTTATATCTTTTGTTAAAATCAAGTTTCTTGTGTTGCCTAATGCTCATGAAAATTATTTACCATATTTAGGAAAATTTAAGAAAAGATATACAATGGAAATGTTTTAGTCTTTTAAGTAATAAAACTAATGGAGTCTAACAGTTATTATAAGTTAAGGGATAAAACTAAAAAATCACTTAAATTCAAGGGACTATGAAAATTACTTTTCAATCTAAGGGAGCAAAAGAGTCTAACTTTGTTTACTACATCAACAAGGAGTCTAACTTTGCTTCTAGGTTTCATACTTGGTCTTAATTTTGACAGCATTAGTTATATTTTGACACTATATCAACATGTTAGTCATAACCTAAGCTATAGATCTCTAATTATGACGTTCTTTATATGCTAGGAAAGTTAATAAAGATATCTACAAACTTTTTAAAAAGGATGAATTCGGGAATTTTGGTGTTAAAATTCAGTTTTAGAGTCAGACCAGAAGTATAGGGCGAGCATGCATGACAGACCTTTTGTCTTTTGAGCATATATAATTAAATTCGATGCCAAGTTAGGCAAATGAGATATCGTTGAAAAGCTTATTCCATGGGCTAATAGTTGGGATAAGGGTAATCTTGGGATTAGGAGATAATTAGTTGTAAAAGAGGAAAAACATAGTGCAAAAATAGACTAGGACCATTTATGTAGTTGTGACCTTTCAGATTCAAGGTTTCCCCCCTTGTTTGTGTTTTATGCATTTTTAGTTTCTCCATTGGTGATTGCTATAGAAGGCTAATGATTTGGATTCTCAGACTTGTTCTTAATTCTATTTTGGATTCAAATTTCCCCTTCTTTTCCAAATCTGTTTACAAGCATGTTTTTGCTTGAACTAGATTTGATTAGGTTTTGGAATTTATTTTAGAAGCTACACTAATGAATTTATGGTCTAATTAAATTGGATCATTCTTAAATCAATTGGACCTAAACATTGGTGTTGCAATTGCAAATTGGCGTTGTCGTTCACTGATTGAATCAGAGGATGTTTTCCAGTAGATAATTGAACCATAGAATACATGATTGGATCTAGAATCAGTATAGTGATTTGTGATGAATCCTACCATGTGTGTGAATTTCTTAAGTCGAGCTTCATAGCAATTAAATTTTAATTCAAGTTTGGTGAATTTTTTTATCTCCTCATAACGATCAAAACACCATTTTCTAACTCTCCTAACTTAATTAAGAAATGACCATAATACCTTTCTAAGCTTTGACCATATTTTCTTGCTCCTCAAAGGAATCCTTGCGAAGCCTACTCCTCAAAGGAATCCCTGCGAAGATCATAAGTCATTTTCAACTAACCATTAGAATTATATTTCTTTATTTTGTGAATGCCATGTACAAATGTGTCTTTTTTGTGCAGGATTCCATTGAGGAGCAGGCTTCGCAGGGATCCTTCGTCTCCCATGGACGTCAGGATGTTCTCACCGCTTCTATTGGATGTCCAGAGCACCCTGGACGTGTTCGTGCTGCTGGAGCTGGTGTCAACATCAAGAAATACTTCGGATCGGCTCCACAGACATCCCATAGCTCTTCCTCGCTACCTCCTGAAGAATTGCAGTAGTTGACCCAACAAATTAGGGACCAGCTAGAAGAGTCGATCACAGAAAAAGTGACTCGGCAGCTCATGGCATCGTTCAGTCAGATGCAATCCCAGTTTTAGTTCCAGATGCAATCTCAGGGACTTGCACTGCCTCTGGAGCCTCTGGTTGGTCCCTCAGGTCCTCGAGTAAGCACAAAGGAGAGTTGTGTTGATCCCTCAGGAAACGATCCTGAGACGGGTGACTCAGAGAGGTGCGGCTTGTACATCGAAGCAAATCCTACTCACCTGGTTGCCCTAGGAAAAGTTTATGAGGGATCCACTGTTGTTCATAACACTCCTTTGTTGCATGTCCAAGTAAAGGTGGGTGTGGAGGAGGTTAAAGATCCAAATGCTCCCGTTCCTGTACCCACTGATGAGGTTTCCTTAATGGGGTAGGCAATTCACACCTTCCTTGCTTGGTCGACACATCTGGTCAAGCCTTTATCACAATAGGTACTTTACTCTTACTATATGTTTCTTCTTTTTGAATTAGTTCATTCAGCGTGCCTTAAATTAGGCCATTTAACTTTGTTTCATGAACATGCAGTTGTGTCTCCGGCAAAACCACCTCAAAAGCTGGATCCGGAGGTCGATGATCTGCTTTATCTGATGACATTGACCATCCTAGAGCTTTTCTTGAGGCCTTACTAGGTTACATGGGATGCCACCGTGTTTGGGGTCTTTAATCCAAACTTCCTGCTCTACATAAAGCACGAATACCTCTCCGAAATCACACACGGTGGTCAATGTCTCAGCATATTAGTGTTACAGTTGTGGATTCTGTAAGTCATTTTAGATTACTTTTAATTACCTAAGTTATTGCTTTAAATTCACAAATATTTAACTTTGACTTAACATAAACATGCATCTGACTGAAACAAGTATGCGAGCGGGGAATTTTGATCTGTATGGATTCCTCGAGCCACAGTCGATTCAGAGGTCTAGGCAATCGCAGTTTGAGGCTGAAAGTTACATAAAGAGTTGGATGCAGAGTTCAAAACGCGATGTCTACCTTGGAGCCTACCTGAATGGGTAAGTCACACAAAATAACTGAATTTGATTAATGTTTACTAATATAATAACCCATATTCGTCTCCACTGCAGCGGACACTGGCAGATGGTGGCCATCGTGCCCAAGGAACACCTAGTTGTCTGGTTTTGTTCATTGCATAACAGGCTAGACAACTACCTTAAGGGGATAATTAACATGTCAGTGTTCTTTTCAATACATTTGCATTCAAATACCTCAACAACACCAGTTTTTAATTGTTACTCGTCTGAAACAGTGCTTTAAAAGGTCTTGATGATGCTCCACAGCCTAAATCAGAGGCTCCTGCTAGGTGGATTATCGTCAAGGTACGTTATTTACATAAAACTTCCACTTATATATACTTCTTATGTGTCTGTACACTAATCGTTTAATTAATATCCAAATTTCATTATGTATTTAGTGTAATAGACAAAAAGGAAGCACTGAGTGCGGCTATTATGTCATACACTGGATGTCCACCATCATTTTAGGAAGTTTCAGGAATAACTGGGAAGCGATACGTTTATTTCAAACAAATTAGATTTTTTTATAATTTGAATTACATTATTAACTTATTATCATTTATTTCATCATGCAGTATTTTAACGATCCTAGACCATTGGAGCCAGAGAGATTAAAGGCGCTTCGGATCCAGTGGGCACAATATTATCTCCGAGTTAGAGCTCAGAGCTAGGATTTAGGGACATTAAGTTTAGCTTAGTTTACTTTGGTATAACATTTTTTCCATTTCCTATGTTATTTGAACATTGAATTCATTTGTTGATAGTTGTTAATAATAAATCAATTATTCATTGTGATTAAAACTACTTGAAAGCATAATAAAATGTTTATTTGCTGTGAATTGGGTCTAAAATTGCATTTTACAGGTACAATTTTGGGTTTATTGTAAAAATAAACTTGAAAACAACATCGGTTATTAATAAAAAACCGATGTTAATATAGTAAACAACATCGGTTATTCAGAAAAACCGATGTTGACATACACCTTAACATCGGTTTTTCAATAAACCGATGTTGGTTATTTCTAATAACATTGGTTATTTATACATAACCGATGTTAATGTACAAACGTTAAAATCGGTTATTTATAAATAGCCAATGTTATATATAACTAACTAGAGCAAAATAAGTGTATACATGATGAACGTTGACATCGGTTTTCTAGAAAAACCGATGTTAATGTATTAGTTAACATCGGTTTTTCTAGAAAACCGATGTTAACGTTCATCATGTATACACTTATTTTGTTGTAGTTCTTTATATATAACATCGGTTATTTAGAAAACCGATGTTAGCATTTTTATGTTAACATCGGTTTTTTAAAACTGATGTTAACAATAATACATTCAACATCGGTATTTTAAACATCGGTTTTAAAACCGATGTAGAATACCGTAAATAACCGATGTTGAAAGTGTATTTTCTAATAGTGACAAAGCGTAACTGAAAAAAGCAACTTAAAAAGGAAGAAGAAAGCACAAGGACATTTTTGGAATTAAATAAAATTTATGGGTGCACAAGCAATAATGCTGGTGCACTTAGCAACACCCAGGACAAGATGATCACGATATGAATTCCCTACAAGTAAACCCAATGCACAAATGAAATCTAAATAGAAGCAATAAATAAAAGAGGAGTGCTATATGGTACGAAGGACTTATGTACAAAACACACAAAATTTCTGATAAAAGTAATAAATTAAAATATTAAAAAAATAAAAGGTCAAATATGACCTGGTTCTTTACTTTATTTTTTTTAATTCAGTTTAGTCTTTTCATTCTTTCCAGATTGATGTCGTTAATAATTTAAGATTGAATTTTTTTAATAAAAATGAAGTGGAGGGGAAGGGGAGAAAATTGAAAAAAAATCATTTTTAAATGATTAATGAAATCAATCCTAAATAGATTGAATGACCAAACTAAACAAAAAAGTAAGATAAAAGATCAAATAATTTTTTAAAAAAGATAAAAGATTAAAGAGAGAAAAAAATAAGATAAAATATCAAATTAAACTTTTTAAAAGATAAAGGATCAAATTGATAAAAAAATAGATAAACGACCAAATAGATCATTTAGTCAAAATAAAATAGTAAACTTTTAACTTTTTATTTTATTTTATTTTACAGCACAACAAACTTTTGATTCTATGTTGCTAATCCCGTTAATCACATAAGCTCTCGGCGTTTCCCATGGATCTCATGGAGCAAATTCTAAACTTTTCATTTGATGAAACAACCATCGGATATGCTTCCAATCTTTTTTACTTTTCTTACAATGCTCTAAATAACATTAAAAGGTAAGATGCTTAATTTTGTGTTGAATTTGAATGTAGAGGTTTCAAATGCTTTGCACCACCGCATCGGTGCCCTGTTAAAAGCCTAAAACATTATTTAATTGGATCGCAAGAGAAGAGGAGCATTAAGCGAGAAAAATGACAGCAAGAATTGAAATAGGTCTTCAATTGGAATTCTAATAGTTGAAGAAAAAGAAGAAAAGAACTGAAGGAAAAAGCATAAAATAGGAAGAAGAATAACATGGATTGAAAGAAAAATAAGACAGAAGCCACGTCATTTGTGTTTCAAGTACCAAATTATATTCTTACTATAAAGCAAATTTCTAAATAAAATGGTGATCAAGAAATATTAAAGTGTGGAGACATAAGATTGGTTTAATGGTTAAAGAATGATAAAGAAAGAAAAAATGAGAAAGAGATTATCGATTCGTATCTTTCCAACTATAAAAAAAGATATATTCAAAACTAACATAGTAACATAGATTAAAAAAAATATTTAAGTGTTAAGAGGAAAACCAATGGATTTGCCTAGAACATAGCCTTCCAATTTATTTTTCACTTTACATAAATGTTGAGTCAATTACCCACTATTGCGTGGGTGATGCTAGGTGCACCCAACATTATTGCTGTTACACCCAAGATTTAGCGTGAATGGGCGAAAATGCCCTTCTTATAAATTTAAAAGCTGTGCACCCATCAACCCTATTCACACGTTCCGTATAAGGATTTAGTTGATCCGTATGACTCATACATATTAAGTTAATCGGTATGAGTTATACGGATCAAGTTGATCCGTGTGAGTTATACGGATCAACTTGATCCATATGACCCTTTTTAATTAAAAAAATAGGTATTTATGTTTTGAAAAATGTTTTTAAATAGGTATTTTATTTGTTACCTTTGTTTTAAAAATAGGTATTGTTTGTGTTTTAAAAAATAATATGTATGATTGCATGGTGTTATGAAATGGTTTTAAATTTTAATAGTAAATATATGAATTTTATAGTTGTTTATGTTTATTTTATTTCAATGAAAATAGTCATATATTATTTAATTATGTAGTTGTTATTTTATTTATGAATTTTTTGTTTTAATTATGTAGTCATATATGGTGTTATGAAATAGTTTTAAATGGTGTTATTTTATTGCAATGAAAAATAGTCATATATAATTTAATTATGTAGTTGTTATTTTATTTATGAATTTTGTGTTTTAATTACGTAGTCATATATACTGTTGTGAAATAGTTATAAATGGTGTTATTTTATTTTAATGAAAATAATCATATATTATTTGTAGTTATAAATTTTGTAGTTGTTTATGTTTATTTTAATAGTAAATATTGAATTTGACCAAAAAATGCATGTGTCAAATTTTGCAGATTATGGTTAGAACTAGAGGGTTAGGTCATGCCTTAGGCAGGGTTATAGGTAGAGCCCTGGGGAGAGAGGATCATCATGATTCAAATGATGTTTCCCAGCGGTGAAGGCCTACAACATCCGCACGTAAGCAACGGGAAACTGCCCCTGTTGCTGAGGATGATCCTGTGCTGACTAAAGACATACATGCACATGCTGAAGAAGCTGTTGATGATGCTAAGGGATTTCCAGGTGGGCCGCGTGACCCATCAGTGATGACTGACTATGGTGACCATGTTGCAGTCATCGTATGGAATTGAGAGGTATTTAAAATTTAAATTTAAACTTATTTGTTATTATTTAAATTTGTTATAATTTTAATTATTATTTTTATAAGTTGTCGAATTATTTTTTTTTGCAGGAACATCCTGAATTGAAGTTATCCTCCCATGGAAGGAAGGTTCAGAAATTTGGGAGGTTTGCTCCAAAAATTGAAGGGCTAGTAGCTGCCCTAGGATTAAGTCCTTTGATCGCATGTTCAGTAGACACTGGCAATCGGGGACTTATATCCGCTTTCGAGGAGATGTGACATATGGAAACCAGCAGTTTCCATCTTCTTGTTGCAGAGCTGACCATCACCCTGGATGATGTGGGGTCTCTGCTTCATCTTCCAATTATAGGCATATTCCACAGCTTCAAGACTCTGCATGTCGACGAAGTGGTATTGATGTTGGTGGAGTTACTTGAAGTCTCCGGAGAGGAAGCTAGAGTTGAGACAACACAATGTCATGGGGCATACGTACGCTTATCGTGGCTATAAGATATTTATCAGAGTAAATGTGAGGCCAGACATGTTCATGTTGGTTTTTTAGATGCTTTTCGAGACTTGAGTCAGAGTGGAAGCTATGCATGGGGAGCTACCGCCCTATTACAGGTAATTAATATGTTTTTAATATGTTAATTTGAACTATGTTTTTAATATGTTAATTTGACATTTGTTTTATTTTGATCTAATCTTTGTAGTGTTGGATATATGAGCATTTTCCATCTGTTGCTGAGTGTTTGACTGATCCAGACTATGATGAGATCTCACCACATGTCTGTCGGTGGATTGCTACGAAGGCTTATTCGAAGTCATTAACAGCATCGACGTACCGGAAATGTCTAGATGGACTGACGATTGTTGATGTTTGCTAGATGCCTTACGGTGAGCACCATGGAATGTAGGAGTTTGATTTGATTTCATGCTTTTCAGGTCATCTACGATGGGGTCTCGTTGTCGTCAGACATCGACCATAGAGGGTGGTGTGACAATTTGGATATGTTCAGACCATTCCTCCATAGATAACCCTTGGTCTGAAAAACTTAGTCTCCTCCAAAACATATGGATTGAATCTAGTGGGACACTACCAAGAACACATTTAGATAGCTCACATGCACAAGGAAGACTGTGCGTAGTTCTCATGACACAACCACAATAAGAAGGATTCTTGCTAGCATAATGTACACGCTCAAACTCAACAATAATCTGATTTAAAGCATACCTTGAAACCATGCCAAGAAGCCTCTTGTATAGGGTAACTTTAAAAACATGTCCAACCACATGTGTACTTATTTCAAAGGATGCTTTAATTTCAGTGTGTTGCAGCGTGATCATGTTGTTCATGGCATCCCAAACACTACATAAGTCTCCAAGGTTATTCTGTAATACTCTTTTTAAAGCCCAATGAGCATATTCAACCCTACATTTGAAATACACAAAAAACAATAAACAAATACAATAATTAAAATCCATCAATTCATCAACCTTAATAGAAAAACTTGAACATTTTCATATCTGTTTGTTGTTGTGTTTCCTAAGTGCATCACCTTATTTGTCTAGGCTGTAACAAATTTTTCCTTGTGGGGGATTATCCATGTTTCGTTAACATAGTCAACAAACATTGGCCAGGGTGAACAAGTAATTTCAAACTTCTTAAGGCAATCATCGAACTGATGTTTGGAAGGACAATCAACCAAACTTTCCCAGGCATCCATCACATACCCCCAAGCATTTTTTTTTACCAATTAGGGATTTATGTTTTGCCTTGACATTCTTGTCAACGTGAAACTTGCACAACAAGTTTGTACACTCAGGGAATACAACTTTCACTGTATTCATCAATGCTAGGTCTTTGTAAGTCACAATAACTCCAGGGAAGGCATCACGTCTTAGAAATAAACCTCAAAATCATTCTAAAGCCCATACCACATTATTAACACATTCACCCTCCAGATATGCAAAACTAGCAGAGAATGTCATCCCCGTTGGTGTCACACCAACAAAGTCATGTAGTGGGAGACTGTACTTGTTTGTTTTGTATCAAAACACCAAATTACATGCATTGCATAACTTGACTGCATCAGGGTACACCAAAAGATATCACGTACCACATCTTCATCCTTTAATCTATGCCAATGAATATATTGATCCCGTTCAAGAAGCTTCATTAGATGTTGCATTTCGGTATCACTTCCTCTAATGGAAGAACGATATGCACTTCTTGCATTGTATATTTGTTTGATTGTTGTACAATTATTGCCATTGTGCTCCTTCAACGTTAGCATAATGTTTCTTGGTTTGACCATTGACTTTGTCATATCAGATATAATTGTCTTTTCATTCTTAGTCAATCGCCTAACGTATGGATGTCCAACTAATGACTTCGCCAATTCATGATTATGACTCCCACACATCAACTTCACCATCCAACCTTGCCTTCTAACCATTGGTTTCCCACAAAGCTTGAAGGGACACCCACATTTCCTACTCCTAGTATCTCTTCTAACAAAATCTTTCTTCCTAGACCTATACTAACCACTCCTTTCACATTCAATTAACACAAATGAAGTCCTTCCTCTAATACCAGTGTTTGTGTATGACCTTATAATCATCGTCACAAATCCGTTTTCATGAGCAACTAATCGAGCACACTGCAATACATCATCTCGGGTAGCAAACACCTATCACGCAACCTACAAAATTTTAGTCTTCAAAGGAACATTCATTTTATCAATTTAATAACAATAATGAAGATTATTACCTGAGAAGTATTGAACGCATCCGAGCAATCAACATGTTGTTCATTCACACCACATTCTTGTTCCTTTTCATCATCCATATCAGCTTCTTCAGACATTATACTGTTATACATCCATTGATCTTCGTCCATCTTAACAACAAATAAAAAATTTCCACATGACAAACATACAACACCTAACCGCACTATACATATAATATCATACAAAACTCTACATAATCTTTTACTGCATACCATTTTATAAACACTTCAATTCATAATCATATATATTAAAAACCAAAAACCCTATATCAATCTTCATACGAATTATTTCAAATACACATAGAAAAAAATATTTGTTTTTACAAATTTACATACAAACATATTAGTAATTAAAAAAAAATAAACTTTAAACAATTTTTACAAAATTCAAAATCTGTAAATCATACGGATCAACTTGATCCGTATGTTGAAATTACACATACGGATCAACTCACTCACCCAACAAGTGTACCTGGTGTACCTCTGATGACGAACCAACCACCGCAACAATCACCACCGACCCCTAACACTTTCTCCTCCACCGAAGTAGCACCTCTCTCAACAATGAAAAACCAACATCAAAAGAAGAAAGCAAACCAAGCGAATCGTAAATGAATAAAAGCTTAAACAACAACTTAAAAACGAAAGAGAAGGCGTAGGGGCATTTACGAAATTATCGAAAATTGCTGGGTGCACAAGCAATAATGCTGGTGCACCTAGCATCACCCCTATTGCCTTAATAGGTAGAAAATCTAAGCCGTTTAACAAAAACATGTGTAAATCCAAGTATCCAACAATGGATCATTAGCTTGTGCATGGTATGGCTTGTGTACCTTATCCTATGCCTTATTTTATACTTTAGTTTTCAATTGACTTACTCCTTTACACATAGCAACCAGGTTGAATCTCGAACCAATGATGAATCCAAAAACGTTATTTTCAATCTGTTTGGTTAGTTGTTTATTCTTTCTCTTAATTTTTCCTGGCCAGTAATTAACAATTCATGCCCAACTCATACACCACATTTACATAGGTTTATCTACAATGGTCTATTATTTGTGTAACCATCAATGGTCTTCATAATTTTACAACAGGTAGGAGGTTTGTTTCCAATTTTTTTTAAGGAATTTAATATTATGCTCACATTATGTGTTATTTGCTAACATTATTTGGTCTTAAACACAATTGTTAAATTGGCTGAATATGTGGCTTTATACCCTGGGGATTTGGTTTGATTTAGGATTTATGCTTTGTTAAGTTGGTTCAATTGAAAGCTACTCCGAAGAGAAGTTGCATTAGGTTCTTGTTTAATATTTAACGTGAGTTTGAGTCTAATTTAATTTCAAAAACTAATTTATAGAGTAAGAGTTGTCCACTACTTATATAATCTATCTTAGACATTATTTATAACTTATGTGAGATTTAAATTTTTTTCATTATATTAGACTTGATATGTGAATAACATGGTAGGCGATATGTTTAATGAATATAGGATAGATTCTCATACCTTAAAGGATTTAAGAAATAAAGACAGAAATAGGAAAAACAAAAAAATAAAGTATTTGCGTATTCTATTCAACTCAAAAACAATTCCAGAGATCCTTATCTATATTGGAGAAATTTTTAAGTGGATACAAACCTAACACTTCATTCTTACACACAATCAATAAAAAATTTACAACTAATAAATAAAAAAACAAATAAATTCAACCTATAAAATAAAACAACTAACATTTAAAACAAATAAATAAAATTCACGATTTTCTTTCCACCATTTGTGTGTAATGGTCTCTCTTTCCTTTTGTTTTTATATCAAAATCTTTGTTAAAAATGTTAATCTTTTTTTAAAATCAGCTTATGGGTTATGATGGGGAATGAAATGTGTATGATAAGATATTTTTATTTTTTACATTAATTAAAAATTTATTTTAAATCATATATTACCTAGTAGGATAAATAATTATTCAATCTATGAAATTATGAATTAGCTTTTAAATTTTATTTTTAAAAAATGGATAAGTACTAAATAGAATAATTTGCATATATTTATAGACTGTATAAGGTATAATAATCATATGTATTGGTTTTATTTATTGTAATTTTTATGTGATTTTTTTATTTATTTTATATGTGCGTATTGTACCAAAAAATTAAAAGAAAAAAAGTCTCCTTTAAAAGAAAAATATTATGATGCTAATCATTAAAATAGAGAAACACATGACAAATGTTTTGATATATGAAAAAAGAAAAGGAAAGAGATATGGTTAATGAAAATATTAGAGAAAAACTGTGAGATTTGATTATTTGTTTTTTATTTTACATGTTGGATTTATTTGTTTTTAAATTAGTTGTAATTTTTTTTAATAATTATGTATAAGGATGAGATGTTGAAGTGTTGGATATGCGTCTATTAAGAATTCTCTCTATACTAAGTTAACTTTCATTAATTACCTCTCAACTAACTAACAAACAATTAATTTAGATATAACACTAGACTTAACTACTACAAATAAGTCATTCTATGATAGTTTTTAATTGTTATGAAATTTAACGTCATAGAATGTGGATTATTTTTTATGACGATTTTAAAACCGTCATATAATATGTTGTATTTTTACAATAAAAGTCTTTTTATATGTAGTTTTATGATAATTTTTCAAAAAATTGTTATAGAAAATGAAATTTCTATGACGGTTCCTAGAAAACCATCATAAAAAATCAACATCAATGATGATTTTTCATAAAACCATTGTAGAAGATGAACTTTCTATGAAGGTTTTATGAGAACTATCATCGTTTTTATTTTTTTAATATTTATTTTGTTTTACATCCAAACCAATCTATAATTTAGCCAAAAACAAATCTATGCAATCCAAACCAAAACAAATATAGAGAACAAACCCAAGTAGTCCAAACAAAAACAAATATAGGAAACAGATCCAGGCAATTTAGACCAAATTATAAATTAGTTAATTAATACCAATAAATATAGTGTAAATGATATGTACAATATAAAACATTGTCAAACATTGGTCAATGCATTACTTTTACATTTTGAAAAGTATCTTGCCAATTCCTTACTAATTGTTAATCTTCTCCAATTTCAATTGTGTTCCATCACTAAACCACTACAATATATAGTAAACACAAGTTAATCACATTAAATAATGAAAAGTGTAATAATTAAAAATGTCAAAGTAAACTAGTATATGAATGATAACTAGCTAATGACATTTTATAGTTAAAAGTCTAATAATTGAAACTTGTTAAAACAAACTAGTATACCATGTTCCATTCATTCTTCAAAACCCTCCATGATGATGGTCCGCATTTAGTGCATGACATAATAGCCACACTCATAGCCTTTGGATTGAATATGAATCTAAATTCAATATGAAATATAGTTAAAGGTCATAATTACAATGTTACAAAATGTCATCAATTAGATCAAAGCATTGATTAAATGACTTACCTTTACTTCAATTCAGTGAGGTGCAAGTAAAAGTTTACTTTGGGAGGGATTACCATGGAATCTCTTCAATTCTTTCATAACACTGGTTAAAAGAAACATGCATTTATATTGTAAGATCAAAAGATTGATGTGTATCGATACTAAGAATTAATAGAGTAGAAGTTTTACAAGTTCAAACCTGTTAATTGCTACTCTGATGTGAATTTCATGCTTCTTATGCAAGAAACAAAACCATACAACAACATTGTTCCTAGGACAGATAAGAAGGAGCTGCCAATGACCCCTACATTGGAGAATAATAATTAATGATAATGAAAATATTATTTAAATGCATTATTAGTTGATTTTTACTTACTGACTCAAGTAAGCTCCTAGTTATATCTCTCTGTGATTCCTTCAACCATGTTTGAATGTAAAGTTGACATTTATCACATCTATCCTTTGTATTGTGTATGGACTGAGGCTTAAGGAATCTATACATAGAACTATGGCCTAAGTTTAATGAAAAATCATTTAGAAACCTATTTTTGTTTAAACAAATAGAAATCGATAATCATATTATAAGTAATTAAATAATGAATTAACCTTGAATGTTAATATACTTATATTGTCCAAAACTGTAATACAAAGATGTTCAAACATTGTTGGCCTAAGATTATTTCATTTACATAAGTTAAGTGTATGAACAAGGGAAAATCATCATTGTGAACCCCAAATGTAGTCACATCCCACAACACGTGAAAAGGCCTTGTGTAAAGGTCAAACAACTTCTTAGTTGAATCAGTTAAGGGATCAACAATGGGATTCGGCCTATGAATAGGCTCAACATGTTTCTTTGGACATTTTTGTGAATCTTATTTAGTTATTAAATAACATAAGTTAATGTTAGTAAAGAGTTTTTGTCAATATAAGAATTTCCTAATACAATAAACATAACTTAAGTAAATACCTCATGTGAGATAGGCTTCACAAGATGTCTCGACCATACAATGGTGTTGAGGGCTTGCCCCACACACTAAAACTCTGAAGTGGGAAAATGGACTTGATCGTTAGCATCTCAAACTTCTTCAACAACCACCTTGACCACATCATTGGCCAAATGCACGTGGTGTACGGTTGATGCCCCCTTATATACTTTTCCCAATGCCACCGGGCGGGTAGAATGGTCATCATTAACGTACAACCCCATTGTACAAATGATATCAAAGTGAGGTTCCTCCCTTGAGGGATTCACAATAGTATCAACACAATTCCCCTTTATGCTCACACGGGCACCATAAACTTCTATATCTTCCTTAACTGGATGGGTTGTTGGGATACCTTTTGGCTCAAGTTGTTCATCAGGAACTCCCTCAACTCCTCTTTAATTCTCTGTATACTTTGTTTGTTCTCCTTTTCTATTTCTCTCTTCCACTCTTCTTTAAGGTTTTGTATCATCTCAGTCAGCTGATATGGGGTGATGGATGTAGAACTATTGGAGCCATATGATGCATGTCCAAAGTATTGGCTAATGATCACACCAAATTCCACAACACGAACACGACTTGAGTGCTCAAGTTGCCTAATGGAGCCATATGATGCATGTCCAAAGTATTGGCTAATAATCACACCGAATTCCACAACAAGAACGCGACTTGAGTGCTCAGGTTGCCTAATGGCAGTAGTTAGTATATCCTGACAACCATGGGTACAAAGCTTCCTTTTGTCATCTGATCTTGTAAGGAGTCCTGTAAGAAACAATAAGAGAAATTGGTCAAAGAATATCTGTTATTATATAAAGTTAGATGTAAAACTAAAAATGAACTTACAATCCTATCATAAATTTATTGTGCCACCTCAGATGTCATCTGCCCAGAGCATTTTGTGCAGACCATCTTGCACTTCTCATGTCTTTCAATAGGAGATGAAGGGTTAACAATTGTTGAAACCCTAAATTAGATTGATTATTCCTGTCTTTTCTTTCTTTTTTTCCTCCATCAAGTTTTTCTTAAGCAACGTATAACCCCCACGAGACAATAAGTGTGAACAATCATTTTGCTTTTGGATTGTGTGAGTAAATTAGACACAATTTCAAGAAAATAATTAAGTTTATCTTTTCAATTTGTATTTAAAAAAACACACACACATCTAACCTTCCAAGAAAGGGTTTTATGGCTTGCAATAGATTCCTCCCAAGTCTTTGGATCTAGGCCATACTTATTACAAGGATTCTGATAATCTTGCCCTTCCTTGCCTGCATATACATATTTAGTGGCCAAGGATGACTTAAATTGCCTCCATAGTATCACCATTGATGAAATGACTTTCTTCTTCGTGTTGGACACTTCTGGAATATCAAATGTTTCCTACACCACAAAATGACAATTTAAGAGTTAGTGAATGACAACAACCTTCTCAACTTAAATACAACCAATTACTAAAACTGATATGTTTAGTGGACATATCACAATGTCATTCAGATTCTTCAAAGCTTCAAGTACAACTTTCCAATTGGGATACAAAATATTAATCTTATCTTGAGCTACCATCCCTAAATAGCTGCAAAATTTCTCTTTTTGTGGCCCTGAAGCTTTCCTAGTGGCAGGGTTGACATGAACCACTACCTTGGGCTTATCCAAGTGTCTAGCAATCAAGATTTTGAGTCGTGTGGATTGTCTAGGCCTCCTAGATGTAGATTCTGAAGAAGCAGATGATTGAAGATGGGAGCTTAGTGGTGTAGCCATAAGCTAGTGCAAATAAAAAAAATTAAAAATTAGATAATATTTCAAGAATACAAAGTTAATATCCAAAAAAGATAAAAATTGTTCGACCTTATGCAATATTATAAACATTAATTTTGAGGGTAGCCAATTATGTAGGAATATTCTCCCACAAGCCTTCATCGTGATCATTATAATTTGCATGTACATTATCCACTTCATGTTCTTCAATTATGGAAGGCATGCATGTGGTGAAAGAAGGAGTCTCATAAATATCTAGTGTTGAATCACCATTTTGATGACTAACACCACTTGATCTTCCCTGTAGAATCACGGACCATCTCAAGTCACATAGATCTTGGACATAAAACACATATTTTGCTTATTCTGCCATGATGAAAGGTTCATCCTTGTAAGCAACCTTATCAAGGTCTACCAAAGTAAATCCCATTTCATCCTATCACACGTTGGTATTTCCATTATTCCACTCGCACTTAAAAAAGGAACTTTGAATTTACTATAATCAAGCTCCTAGATTTCTTCAATCACTCCAAAGTAAGGCATGGATGCACGAATGAGGTTGTTATCTGATGCACTAGAAAAATGCAAGGAATCAGCATCAAGACTAACCCTATTATTTTGCACTCTACTCTTATCATCCTATGACTTTGTGTAGAAGGATAATTTGTTGATATCATATCCCTTCCAAGTGGGGACATTTAGCTTTGACCCAATATATAACAGTCTCAATGTTTCAGAAGCATTATCATCACCCAAGATTGTTTCTTTAAACCAATTTATGAAACTTTTATTATGCTCTTGCAAGACCTTTATCATGTTACTTTTTGGGTGAGTAGTCGTAAAAAATTCTTTAGGCGTAACTATGTATGGGAGAACCTCTTGGGTGTTATTCAATGTATATAAATGCGCTTGATTCAATTTCTCGTGACCCATGGTTACAACATAGTAACCCTATGAACCCTTACCTCCCCGTCTCTCGTCATGACGAGTTTGAGGAAGTCCAACAGGTTTCACTTGTTCCATGTACTATGAACAAAACTCAATGGATTTTTCGGCAAGGTACCTTTCAACAATGGATGCTTTTGGATGGTATTGGTTCTTGGTATACCCTTTTAAGACCTTCATATATCGCTTAACTGGGTACATCCACTGTAAATAAATAGAGCCACATAATCTAATCTCCCTCATTATATGAGCAATTAAGTGAACCATGATGTCAAAAAATAAAGGAGGAAAATACATCTCTAATTGACAAAGGATGGTAAAAACCTTATTCTCCAAGTCATCCAACTTTTTAGGGTCAATGGCTTTACTACAGATAACATTGAAGAAAAAACATAATCGAGTTATGGCAACCCTAACTTTGTTAGGCAATATGCATCGTATGGCTACAACCAAAAGTTGTTGCATCAAGATGTGACAATCTTGAGACTTCAAGCCATCTAATTTGAGATCCATCACTGATACAATGCTGTTGATATTTGAAGAGTATCATTGTGGGACTTTTATACTTCACAGATACTCACAAAAACTTGTTTTCTCTTTTATTGACAATGTATGACATGCTTGTGGCAAATATGTTTGTTGACCTTGTGACATCAGTTGTAACTGCTCACGTATACCCATCTTAACAAAAAATATACGAGTATTCAAACCATCCTTTGTCTTTCCTTTAATGTTAAGAAGCATGGCAATTAAATTATCACACATATTTTTCTCCACATGCATTACGTCTATATAATGTCTAACATCTAGAATGAACCAATATGGAAGATAAAAGAATATTGACCTCTTATTCCATATGCTTTTCTGAGTTGTATCCTTATTTTGGGTCTTCCCAAAGATAGTTAGGATGTCCTTCACCCACTTATAAACTTGATTTCTAGTTAAGGGTTTCAGCACACTTTCATTCTCTTGTAGTCCATTAAATGCTTTTTTCAATCGTCGATTCTAATGATAGAGTTTAAGAAATCTTCGATGCCTAGCATAGACTGTCTTTTATCCATGCTTTAGTTGGATGTAACTTGTTTTTTTTTTTCACAGAAAGGGCATGCATGATGCTCTTTAACATTATATCCATTCAAATTCCCATATGTTGGAAAGTCATTAATGGTACAATATACCATTGCACACAACTTGAAGGTCTGCTGGCGATTCCCATCAAATACATTAACCCCATCTACCCACAACCTTCTCAAGTCTTTAATCAAGGGACTAAGATAGACACCGATTTCATTTCCTGGTTGTCTTGGATCCGTTATCATCATAAACAACATAATGTATTTTCGCTTGATGCATAACTAAAGAGGCAGGTTGTAAATCATTAGAAAAATAGGCCATGAGTTGTGGTTAGTGCTTAAGTTGACAAAAGGATTCATTCCATCTGAAGCAAGTCCAAGCCTAAGGTTTATTGCCTCCTTCCCGAAATCTAGAAACAAACGATTAATTGTCTTCCACTAGGAAGAATCAGCTAGATATTGGAGCAATCGATCACCTTTTCTCCCATCTGCATGCCATGTAAGGTTTTTTGCATCGTCTCCATTAGCAAACAATTGCTTAAACCTTGGAATTATTCGAAGATACCAACTCACCTTTGTTGGGCGATCTTTGTTTGTGCTTTCATCATTACTACAATCATCATCCTTTGCTTTGTACCATGATACCCCACATGTCGGGCACTTACGCATTTCTGCAAACTCATTTATGTACAATATGCAATCATTAGGCCATGCACGTATTTTCCGGTACTCCATACCCATAGGACATAGTATCTTTTTTACCTCGTAGTGATTCTTTGACAACATGTTATCTTTAGGAAGCATCTTTTTAAACAACACAAGCAATTCAGTGAAACTTTTATCACTCTACCCATATCTTGCCTTCAAATTGACCAAAGGTGCATGTGCTTGTTGAAAAGACTTTTGTCCAAGATCACATATCATGTCCTCTATATGATCTCTTATGTCTACATCAACATGCTTAGTGTGGGACACCATTGGCATGTCTGGCAATTCCCCATGCCATGTCCATTTTGTATAACTTGAAATGATTTCATCATAGATGAGATGTGACCTTATTTTTTTCACTACGCGTCGTCTCCCATTCCCATATTTAACACATGAAAAAAAATATTTTTCACCCATAACTGGTGCATTTTGTTCAGCAAACTCCAAGAGTCATTCAACCGCATTACCATACTCGTAACTAGTGCATGATGCTTTCATACAAGTTCGATCCATGTTTCCTCTTCCATCAAACTCATAAGGTTATCCCATATGCATGAAGATCTTACTTTTTTTTGTGAAAGGTGTGGCCCTATCCCATTCAGGAAGACAATTTTTTATACTTGTTTTTTACGTGAAGGTTAAGTCTCTTTTGTTAAATTTGACAAAATTTTGACAGTATTTGACATTGATCTCCAAGTACACTAAATGAAAGTGGTGACATCAATTCCACCACAAGAAAATATTCATGCGGAGAACAACACGAAATGCACTTTACCAAAATTTTATCAACTTTAACAAAAGAGACTTAACCTTTACGTAAGTAAGAATCAAGTATACAAAGTTGACTCTTCCTAAACTGTCCAACTAGACAATTCAAGATTGAATACAATCATTAATCCAAACTATTCATATTAATCCTTGTATTCAATCTCAAACAAGGAACTAAGGTTCACTCATAATGCACATAACTTTAATATAAAACATTAATCATTAATCACATAAACAAGTTATAAAGCATTAGCATGTTATAAAACAATACACCACATACATACGTACATACATACATATACATACATATATATATATGAAATAATCGAAAGAAAACTACACAATATGTACCAATAAATGAATCATGATGGTGTTTGCTCATGTACTGAAATTCAATTCACTTATAGATTTAACAAAATCATTGAAAATGCACTTAAGTATTTCTCAAATTAGCAAGCAATAACAACATATGGAACAATTAAGAAGAACGAGCAATGAAAAGAGTAACATCATGCAAAATGACAAAATTGCATGCAACCAAAAATTTCAACTTAAATGTGGGAATGAATGGTACAAAATTAACTTTTAATTCTTCAGGTTTAAAATTAAATTAGAAGTTCTTTGATGTAAAAGCATTAACACACAATAAAATTACATTTTGGAAATAGTGGTCATCAAGAAGTATCATAATTCTTAATGTTGCTATGTATAGCATACCATGATGGAGCTTGTGAAAGTGCTCCGAATTCAGCAAAAATAATTGATCACAAGAACACAAAACGTATATGAAAGAATTGATCATCGTAGGAAAAAATTGATCATCGCAAGCAAAAGTCCTCTTAACAAGAGCCCAAGAGCTAGAGACGTATACAAGAATGAATAAACCTATGGAGTGAAGCAACAAACTTGGAGTTAAAAAAAAAGGAACGAGCACAATATTTTGTTGGATTAGGTAAAGAATCTAGAATGGGGGTTGAATAGATTCTTTCAAAATCTTTACCAATTTGTTTTTAACATCAATTAAAAACACCCATTTGAATCAATCAAAGTATCTTCAAAAGATCTTTAGAAAACAAAAACTATTATGATGACCGTTAAGATCAATTCCACTACCAAGATGATTACAAAACTCAGTTATAGAGAATAAGAGAAACACACAAGTGTTTATATTGGTTCAGTCCAATCCGGACCTACATTCATTTGTTATAAGTCCTCTTAGAACTTCTACTATATAGAGAACACAAGTACAAACACTACGCACAAATAATTCTCTAATAGAAATCAAATCTTTCTCTTGAACCCTACAACAAAAGATCTAGAATTGAAACCCTATAAATTCTCTAACATCCCTAGTAACCCTAACAAAGAACCACAACCTAAAAGAATAAAAGATAAAGGATTGAATACACCTGAAATGAGTAGATCTTTAATCTTCAATATTTCTTCATAAGTTGATGAATTCATAATGGTAAAGTGAATCATTCTTTGATCAACTTCAATCTTCAAACTAATTGCAGTGCTATTCTTTTAGAAGACTTTCTTGAAAATGTTTTTCTCTAAAATTGAACAAATAAAGAGTTTTTTAAAAAGAAAACACATAGGGGTATGTCACAACCTACCCTTCGGTGGGAGGGCGACGCGAGACTCACGGGTGCGTCTTCCAAGAAAGGAAAATGCGCGGAGTCGCCACCAACATTTATTCGAGGAAAACGTCGGAAAAAAATGGAAAAGGTGTGGTCTACGAACTTTAAGTGTGAAAGGTTCGGGAGTTGTATTTACGCACGAGGAAGGTATTACAACCCCACGCGTCCGTCACAAGGGACAACAACCTTTAATCAAGTGTGCAAATATGACTTCAATTTGTTTCATTTTTTCCCTTTTACGTTTTTATGTCTTTTTATGCCTTTTGTATTTTTTTTAATCCTTTTGTGGTCGACAAGGGTGTTTCCCTTGCTTCTACGTATTCCCCAATTTGTGATAAGGAAATCAGACCTACGTAGTTTTTTGAGAACTGAACGTTGGTTAAGTTGCTTTTATCTTTTTTTGCAAGATATATTTTGACCGAACAAAAGTCGTTTTAAGGCGTTGGACCATTTAAACGATCTTTTGATTCTTTTGAAAGGAGAGAAAACATTAAGGCATTGGACCATTAATGATCTCTTGGTTTTATTGAAAGTAGTGACAAAGTTATGTGTTGACTCTAGGCTTTCGAAAGTCCACTTTTAACCAATAAAAGCAAAGAGGACCATTCAAGGCGTTGGACCTTAAAATGGTTTTTAGGTGATTTTTATGGACAAAAGCTTGATTTGTGAGTTAATTTTAGCCATAGTTTCACTTTGGTTATTAGTCAATTCAATTAAGAAAAATCCCAAAGAAAAGCGTCCGATTGATTTTTTTTTTGATTATTTTATTCAAAGATATTTTTGATTATTTTATTATTATTTTACCTCTTTTTGGTTTTAAACGTGGTTACGGCGTGAAAGATCGGTTGGATTTTATTTTAACAGAGATTAAACGATATTACAACTCAAATGATTGGTGGAAATTCATTTTTATTATTGATTAGGCGAGAAAACGACTTAAATAAGTGGTTAAAGCACATCAAAAGGGGGTACGAAAAGCAAACGAAATAAAAATAAAAGCACGCGAAACAAGTGGGGACCACTAAGGGCACATAGAATGAATTGAAAGGTTTGATTTCGGGAACTTACCGGTTGAAGACCGAAGAACGACGAAGAACGAACAAAGAACGATGAAGAACGGTGAAGAATCTTCACGAAATCACTCACGGAAATGTCTCGGAAGCGTTACGGAAGCGCCTCGGCTTGGATTTTCTTCACGGAAACAAATTTTCTCACTAATTTCAAGAGAATCCTAAATACCAGAAGGGCTGAACGAATTTACTCTGCCCTTTTTCCCCTATTTATAGGGGAAAAGAGGGAGGTGGTTGCTGCCTAGCTCGCCCAGGCAAGCTGGGTTGCTTCCACCAGAAGGCACCGCCTTCTGTTGGAACATCCTGGAAGGCCCAAGTGGGCTTGGTTGCTATTTGCGCACCCCTTTTTACTGAATGCACCCACTTTTGCCTTTTTTGCTGATTCTTTTTCCGTAACGTTACGAAAATTTATGGATTATGTAACGATACTTGTTTTCTTTTCGTAATGTCACGAAACTTTACGGATTACGCAACAATCCCCTCTTTGACTTCTGGAATGTTGCGGAACTTTACGGATTGCGCAAGAATGCTTCCTTTTGACTTCCGGCATGTCGCGGAACTTCACGGGTTGCTTAACGATGGGTGTTAAGTACCTCAAAGCGGTCAAGCGAAGGTTGCATGCCACCAAACAAATGGTCCCCAGACGAAATTAGGGTATGACAGTTGCCCCTCTTTACTTATCTTTTATTGGAGATAAAAGCGAAGTAAAGATAAGACACTAATTTCGTTCGAGCGAAACGTCATTCGGCCGATCAATATCCCCGCCAGCGGAATCTGTCATTCAGAAAGAAAAGAAAAGGCATCAGAAAAGACACTAATTTCGTTTTCAGTGTCTTGAAAATGACAAAGTTGGACAACCACGACACTTCCCTTCGCCATTGCACTCGATCGTCCCTGGCCAGCAGAAAAGAATCTCGCGCGTCTTTGGGCTTGAATGTTTCCGGACAATGAGAGTAAAAACCTGTAAAATTTTTGAAAATGATCAGCACCGAATGACCAACATCATCCTGATACCGTCGAATTGGTTCCCCTCGGTTGACGAAAGGCGTGGATGACCATAAGGTATCTCCACCTGCCACCTGACTCGCTATCCCTGGATGAAAAAAGGTGCAGAAGACGATGTCAGTCTTTTCGTGTCAATGGGCTCGTTTGCCCCTGGTCGACAAAAGGTGCGGGTAACCATAAGGTAACCCCGCATGTCACCTGACTTCACGGGTCAGGACGAAAAAAGGTGCAGAAGACGATGTTAGTCTCTCCATGCTATCGCGCTCTGGGTCTGATGGATAGCGAAAGAAAGTTTATACGGATAACCAATTGGGTATTTCCGCCTGCCCTCTAACTTCACGGGTTAGTATTGACAGAAATTGGTGGTGTGGAGAAATTGCTTGTGTATCCCCGCAAGTCACCTAACTTCAGGGTCAGTGTGACAGAAAGCGCAGAAGATGACGTAAATCTCCGTGTGTCAACGGGCTCAGACCTCGATTGTCAAAGGGTGCAGAAGACGACGTTAGTGTCTGCATGCTATCGTGCTCTGGGTCTGATGGATAGCAAAATAAAGTTTATACGAATAACCACTTGGGTATTTCCGCCTGCCCCCTAACTTCACGGGTTAGTATTGACAAAAATTGATGGTGCGGAGAAATTGCTTGTGTATCTCCGCACGTCACCTGACTTCAGGGTCAGTGTGACAAAAAGTGCGGAAGACGACGTAAATCTCCACGTGTCAACGGGCTCGGACTGCGATTGACAAAGGGTGCAGAAGACGACGTTAGTCTCTGCATGCTATCGTGCTATGGGTCTGATGGATAGCAAAAGAAAGTTTATACGGATAACCACTTGGGTATTTCCACCTGCCCCCTAACTTCACGGGTTAGTATTGACAGAAATTGATGGTGTGGAGAAATTGCTTGTGTATCTTCGCACGTCACCTGACTTCAGGGTCAGTGTGATAGAAATTGTGGGGCCGACAAAAGCGAGGCTCTTGCTCCTACGTATCCCCAACTTGTGATGAGGAACTCAGACCCACGTAGTTCTTCATAACTGTGAGACTAAAATAGTCTCGGTGTTTTTTCACTAAAATGCGAACTTGCTTTAGTAAAGAAACAAAACTTCCAACTGATCAGGGCAACATATGATTGTTTTCGATGAAAAAACAATGTGTCTATTGGGGAAGGAGAGTATGCTAATGAAATTTTCTCATAACCATATATGAGATTTTGGATGTTAGCATTTCGTTTCTAAATGACCATTTAGAGGAAACACTAGGTCCAACAAAAATAGAAGAAAATCACTCAAAGTGTAATCTCACACAAGTAAATGTTTCATCTTAATTCTGAACCATAGATATGTCATGACTTGATTTTGCAAATCATTTCCTATCAAATCAAAGATTACATGCATGATCATGGATCAATAGGACTTCTTCTTGGGGCATGGCGCCTTTTGGTGGGAAATTTGGCTTTGAGTGTTTTTAGCATTTTCCTTTTCTGTTTTTGTTTAGTGTGAGGCGAACAAGTCACCGACGCACAGGATTTTGGTTGGCAATCAAAGGGAGAGGACCAATTTAGGTCGTGGTTTCCTTTTTTTTTTTCTTGTTTACTTGGTGACAATTCTGTATTGTTCAGATATTGTTTGGTCCAAAGACCTTTCTGCATATTTCTTTTGTTTTCTTCCAATGTTTGATCGGGAATTTTCTTTCTTTTTTGCTTTCTCTCAATCTTTGATTGGGAATTTTCTCCTTTTGCTTTCTTCCGATTTTTTTGATAGGGAATTTTCTCCTTTTGCTTTGTTTTCTTTTGCTTTCTTCCAATCTTTGATTGGGAACCTTATTTTTGCTTTCTTTTGAGGGCAAGGATTATGGTGAGTTGTGATTTTGGCTCAAGGCTTGTAGAACGGCTGGAAATGATATATGTCAGGGTGTTGGTTTGGCCAGCGGTTTAGGGATAAAGGAGATGTCCCACATTATTTCCAAGATACACATGCAACAATGATGATTTAGGAAATTTTATGCAAAACTGGTCATGCATGCACCCATGTGGACACTCAAGCATCAAGTTTTTATGGTCATGTGACACTTGGGCTCAGGATTCATTTTCCCTATTTAAGTCAACCCAGTGTTTTCAAAACATGTTCCTTTATCAATTCATGCATTCATCCGAGTCTATCTTGGGCGTTCGGGAAAATTTTCACAGCATTCACCCTTCAGGTGTATACACACATTTTTTTTTCATAAATTAGTTATGATCAGTGAAAGAGCTAGAAGTTATTTCTCTTCAAAAGCATGTTGGCTTTTCAGCTAGACAATTTATTTTTATTTTTCTCTCTTTTTTTCCCTTTTCTATTAAGTTATTATCATTTGTTTATTTCCTTTTTTCTGAAAAGGTCGTGCGGACAAGGGCTCACACTGCCTACTCACGTCAAACCACAAGGTAAATGAAAAAACATGCAATGGTAGGTCGCAATAAAAATAGTGACGAAATAACGGAGAGGCATAATGCTAAACTCTAACAGAAACAGAAACAATAATTGAAAACAGTAATGTTAATAACAACATAAACAATAACTGAAAGCAGTAATGTTAATAACAAAAGTGCGGTGACCTTGGTCACGTGGCTCCGCTCTCTCCCAAGAAATCGAGCAGGTCAGTCATATCTTCATCCATATGGGACTCATCCGCCTCACCGGGGGATCCTGCAGGCTCCTCCCCTATCTGGGCATCGGGCCAGTCTCCAGGCCATGCGACCTCAGCCCCAAACTGCTCCGGGGTAGGGCATATAGAAGTGGTGGAACGCAACCCCTGCTGACTGAGGCTGAACTGGTAGAGACACTCATGTATATGCACCTGTCCACGGTGGTTGGCCGCCTGCTGGAGAACCAAATGCTGTAGATAACGCTCTATGCCTAGTGGCCCATCGGCCTGCCGAGGTGGTGGCGGTGCGCCTACGGCCTGATGTGCATCACCCTATGCCTGCCTAGGCGTGCAGTACTTCACGATGAAGGCTCAGGTGATCGGCGATCGGATTACCTTACTGGGGGTGATGGGAAATCCGTAGGACTGGCAGAGGCCCATGATCAGCGCCGGAAACCCCAGGGCCCTGTTGGACTTATCTGGGTCCAGAGGGTGCCTAGTAGGCGCCATACCTGCAAACAAATAAATGGCGTCAGCAATCACCTGGGCCACGTGGACGCTGATCTGTGTCAGGATGGCATACACCAACTGACACTTAGGCAGAGGGAGGTCGGAGTTGTGATCGCTAGGCAAGACATTGTTGAGCAGCAGTGTCATCCATGTCTGGGTCAAAGTGGTCATGCTGGTGCGCATGATCCGCACCCGCCTCCCTGCAGCGGTCCGGGCGAAATCCTGCCCCGGTATGCATAACAGCTAGGCGATGGCTTCCTCATCGAAACCATCGGTCCTTTTCCTCCTCTGGCTGAACTCACACTGTTGGCCTTCCTCCAAAACTAGCGGGTCGCCCAGGAACTGGCTGAGGGCATCTGCATCAAAGGGAATCCGCTGACCCCTTACCCATGAGCGCATGTCCCGAACTCCCTCCTCCGTGGGCCAAGCGTTAGCATAGAACTCTAGGACTATCTCAAGGTCGAACTTGGCCATGGGAGTCACTAGCGGTGTCCAACATCTGCAAGCTATCTCCTCCTGAAAGTCTATATACTCATCCTCCCTGAGCTGGACACGCCTCTCCCTATGGAACGACCATCCCCTGATGGCCTCGAAGTGTTGCTGGTGCTTGGCACTCCGAAAACGATGACTATCAAACTCTGGGACGACACTGGATCCCTCTCCTGTGGCATCTCTTCTAGACCTCTTCGTGGAGAGTTTCTTCGGAGCCATTTCCTGCAAAAACATTTGGGAAGTTAGTTCAAGAAACTTAATCAAAACGAAAGCCAGATCAAGCCAAACAACGTACCATTTTTCCAATAAAACACGAATATCCACACGAATTTTGAAAGGAATGCTTACGCGTTAACGCGCGGGTTCTCCTAGGATATTCATACATTTATACCTATCTTTCCCTCAATGAACGACATCCTATGAGGTGCACCTACTTTCATTTTTTTTGCAAAGAAATTCCTTACGCTATATGTCAAATTATCCATATATATTTTGCAAGGCATTTTGCTACCTACCTACTCCATTTTGAATGACATTTTTGCTATACGTTCACATTTCATTCACATACATGTTCATACATTTGAGAGGCAACTTCATGCTATATATATTCACACATTTATATTTATTTGAAGAACAATTTCATGTTGCACATTCATTGGAAAAGCAACTTTTGTGCTACTCATTCACATTTTGAAAGGCAATTTCATGCCGTATGTTCCTATTTTGAGAAGCATTTTCGGGCCATATTTAACATATATGCACATTTGCAAAGCATTTGGCTACCTATTCAACATACATATGTACATGGTGAACGACATTTTCACACCATCTAGGTACAAAGAAACCATCATGGTGCAGCCTAAACCAAGTGCTGGCCTAAAGGGGAAATCTCTCCAACATGCTCTCACTTTCATGCCTTCTCGCATTCAAAAATCAAAGGCTTGGGTCCCTAGGCCTAAGTCATGTTTTGGCATCTATCCTAACTTCCGCAAAATTTCCATATATCCAAAAATGGTAATCATACATGCACAAGCCCAATCTATAAGCAATATTCACAAACTTAGGCGCAAACAGCATTGAGGCATTTCACCGAGCACTTGGTGGGCGCACTTTTGGGTACCAACAACAAGGGGATAGGGGCAATGTGGCTTGCCCCATCATTTTAGAACACAACCTAGGCCTAAGGCCATCCCCTACAACCCCCCAATTCAATGAATCCAAGCATAAATTTGCCCCAAATTGCCTCACGAAATTGGTCAAACCATGTACAATTTAGAGCATAAAAAGGCATTAATGGAAGGCTAGAAACCAAAGGATAGTGCACTTACTTGTATGGGGTGGCAAGGACACTAAAATTGAAGCAAAAATCACACAATGGTGTCCTAGGGTTAGCAAAAACCAGAATCCCGTGAGTGCTTGCGTCCTTAAGTGAGGGGGAGAAGTTCCTTGGGTGAAAACTACACCCCCTCTCTTTTTTAAACCATTTCGTGCAGGGGGTGCTCGCCCAGGCGAGCTAACCCTATATTTTTTTTAGAAAAAGCAAAGGTACGCCCTCTCTATGGGTCGGTGTTCGCTTACACGAAGCCCCTAGGGTAAACTAGGCATCCGACCATCACCTTAAATAAACAACAACAATAATAAGTAGGAATTTAAAGGATACTAGGCTGCCTCCCAGCAGCGTTTCTCGCTTGTCCGGAGCTAGACATGGGACGATGAACCATTGATCATGGGCCTAGCCTCCACTCATGCCCGTCCCTAAGTACCTAAAAGCAGGAGATGACATTGTGCAGCAAATCGTGGCCACGTTACCGCTTACCTCGATTCGTCTCTGTCTTTGGATTTGGCTTGGTATTTGACTATTGCCTAAAACGATCCTGCTCCTATCACAAGATAACAAATATGCATGTGTATGTGTATGCATGAGCATTTTTCAAATGCAATAATCTTTTAGCAAAAGCTTGTCGGGTTCAGTTTCAATTAAGCGCTTGGGGCATCCCATGGACTAAGCGAAAAGGCTCTAGTTATTAAATACTGCACATCTTTTAAGGCATAAAGCGAGGATCGGAACCTCAATCCTACGTTCTTTTTAAAGGACTGTGATGAGAGAATTTACAAAGGACAGGAATCCCTGGGGGAAACCAAGAAGAACACAAAAAATAAAAACATGCAGCGACTCCCTCAATTGCCCCAGATCCTAAGCGTAATATCGCTTGACAACGTCGAAGTTCACGGGTGAGGGTAGCTCCTCGTCATCCATGTTGGCGAGCACCAGGGCCCCTCCAGAGAAAGCCCTTTTTACAACAAAAGGCCCTTCGTAGTTCGGGGCCCACTTTCCTCTGTTATCTTTTAGAGCTTGGGAGACTTTCTTCAGCACCAAGTCTCCTTCGCTGAACCTGCGCGGGTGTACCTTCTTGTCAAAAGCGTTCTTCACTCGTTTCTGATATAAATGCCCGTGGCTCATGGTGGCCAAACGCTTGCCTTCTATGATATTAAGCTGATCGAAACGTGCTTGGGCCCACTCCGATTCCTTTAATCCAGACTCCGCCAAGATTCTCAATGACGGGACTTCCACCTCAAATGGTAGCACAACCTCCATTCCATATACCAACGAGAACGGTGTTGCCCCGGTTGATGTGCGTACTGAGGTTCGGTATCCATGTAACGTGAATATGAGCATCTCATGCCAATCCTTGTATGACACGGTCATCTTCTGGATAATCTTCTTGATATTCTTATTGGTTGCCTCCACTGCTCCGTTCATCTTTGGCCTGTAGGGCGTGAAATTGTGATGTTGGATCTTAAACTCCTCGCACATTTCCCCCATCATCTTGTTATTCAAGTTGGTGCCATTGTTTGTGATAATCTTCCTCGGCAAACCATACCGGCAGATAATCTCCCTCTTAATAAACCAGACCACCACACTCCTGGTGACGCTAGCGTACGATGCGACTTCGACCCACTTAGTGAAGTAATCGATCGCCACTAGGATAAAACGGTGTCCGTTCACAGCTTTGGGCTCTATGGCCCCAATCACATCTATTCCCCACATGGAAAACGACCATGGTGCGGCCAAAACATTCAGGGGCAAGGGCAGAGTGTTGACATTGCCTGCAAACGTCTGGCATTTGTGACACTTCCTAACATGGAGACAACAATCGCTCTCCATGGTGAGCCAATAGTAACCCGTCCTTAAGATCTTCCTAGCCATGGTGTGCCCGTTAGCGTGCATACCAAAAGAGCCCTCATGGACCTCCCCTAGCATGCTCTCAGCCTCATTAGCGTTCACGCAGCATAGTAGAACCATGTCATGGTTTCTCTTGTATAGTATGCTTCCGCTCATGAAGAAGCCGGCCACCAATCTCCTCAACTTCCTCTTGTCATTGTCGGAAGCCTCCAGTGGGTACTTTTTGCTTTCAACGTATTGTTTGATATTGAAATACCAAGGCTTACCATCCCGCTCTTCTTCCACCAGACAACAATGTGCGGGTCTACCACGACACCTGAACTCAATGTACGGTAGGTCTCCGTGCGGTGTCAGCTGGAACATGGACGCTAAAGTGGCAAGCGCATCCGCCATTTGATTTTCCTCTCGGGGAACATGATGGAAGGAGATCTCGTCAAAGAAACCAGCCAATTCCTTGTTATAGGCCTGGTAGGGTATCAGCTTGTGGTCTCTAGTTTCCCATTCCCACCTTAGCTAGTGAATCACCAGCGCCGAGTCTCCGTACACCTTGAGTAGCTTGACGTTGAAGTCAATCGCTGCCTGGACGCCCAGAGCGCATGCTTCATATTCAGCCATGTTATTGGTGCAGTTGAACCCCAACCTGGCTGTGAAAGGTATATATTGATTGTCCGGAGAGACCAATGCTGCCCCAACGCCATGGCCTAGAACGTTTGAGGCTCCATCAAACCACACGATCCGCTTGTCCATGTCCTCATCTAGTTTTTCCTCAAACAAGGCCATGATGTCCTCATCTGGGAACTCGGGATGCATGGGTTGATAGTCGTTGAGAGGCTGCTGAGCCAAATAATCCACCAAGGCGCTTCCCTTTATCGCCTTTTGGGTGACATAGACTATATCGAACTCAGATAGCAAAACCTGCCATCGGGCGATCCGCCCTGTCAGAGCAGGCTTCTCAAAGATGTACTTGACCGGGTCCATTTTGGATATCAGCCAGGTGGTATGGCTCAACATGTATTGTCTTAGACGGTGGGACGCCCAAACTAAAGCACAACATGTTCTTTCCAACAGGGAGTAGTTGATCTCACAGGCCATGAAATTTTTACTCAAGTAGTAGACGACACGCTCTCTTTTCTCGGACTCGTCATGTTGCCCCAGCATACACCCCATTAACTCGTCCAAAATCATCATATATAATATGAGAGATCTTCTGGGCACCGGCGGCATAAGCACGGGAGGGTTCATGAGGCACTGTTTGATCCTTCCAAACGGCTCTTGACAGTCCTCATTTCAGCGGATGGATTGGTTTTTGCGTATGAGCTTGAACAACGGTTCACAGATAGCGTTGAGCTGTGATATGAATCTGGCAATGTAGTTCAAACGCCCCAGGAAACCTCGAACCTGCTTCTCGGTACGCGGTTCTGGCATTTCAAGGATGGCTTTCACCTTTTCAGGGTCCACTGATATCCCTTTCTGGCTTACGATGAAACCCAATAATTTCCCTGACTTGACCCCGAAGGTGCACTTAGCGGGGTTTAACCTCAATCGATACTTCCTAAGCCTTTCGAACAACTTCCACAAGTTGACAAGGTGTTCCTCCTCGGTTTTAGACTTGGCGATCATGTCGTCTACATAGACCTCGATTTCTCGGTGCATCATGTCGTGGAACAAAGCCACCATAGCCCGTTGATAGGTTGCCCTGACGTTCTTGAGCCCAAAGGACATCACTTTATAATAGAACATCCCCCACAGGGTGACGAAGGTAGTCTTTTCCATATCCTCTGGTGCCATTCTTATATGATTGTAGCCGGAGAACCCATCCATTAAGGAAAACAGAGCGAAATTAGCAGTATTATCCATGAGGATATCGAGGTGCGTCAGAGGGAAATTGTCCTTGGGACTGGCTCGATTCAGGTCCCGATAATCCACGCATATTCGTACCTTCCCATCCTTCTTAGGGACTGGTACAATGCTGGCAACCCATTCCGGGTACCGAGCGACAGCCAGAAAGCCAGTGTCAAATTGTTTCTTTACCTCTTCTTTTATCTTCAAGGAAGTCTCGGGCTTCATCCTCCTCAGCTTTTGTTTTACCAGGGAACACTCAGGATTTAGAGGTAATCTGTGCTGCACGATGTCAGAACTCAAACCGGGCATATCTTGGTATGACCAGGCAAAGATGTCTTGGTAGTTTTCTAGCAGGGCCATTAATTCTTCACGGATGGGTGCGGTCATACCCGTGCCTATCTTTACTTCCTTTTTCCTACTGTCGGTTCCTAAGTCTACTAGTTCTATTTCTTCTTGATGAGGCCTCATCTCTCGGTCCTCCTGAGCGATTATCCTCTCCAGCTCTGGGGGAAGTCCCACATCCTCGTCCTCTTCACTCTCCATCCGACCCGCTTCTTGCTCGAAATCGACGGCCGGGTCCCGGGTATTAGTACCTTCGAGGGACTCGTCGTCGAATCTGGCGTTTTAAGCATAAAGAAATAAGCATGCAAATGAATGAGAATGGGTAGAGGCGCAGGAACAGATGAAGAAAGATCTTTATATTATAAATTCAAGAATAAAAGACATAATGCCTTAACAAAAGGAAACTCTAAAGCCTATGCTCAACCGTAGAGTTTTAAAGCTACAAAGGGTTACATTATACTTGTCGCGTAAACGTTTGGGCGCTCCTCCACTCGCCAATTTCCTAGTCGGAAACCAGGAGGACATGGCCGTACCAAATCCGATCTCCTCAGGGAGTCATCCTCGCATATCGCGGCGACTTGGCCTTCGTGTCTTAGACCCGCACTTATAAAGCTTCTACTGATGTGGCTGGGCGGGGCCCCTTCGGCTTGTTGCCCCAACCGCGAGCCTTGGCCTCTGTTCTTCCTTTCCGAGATACTTTTCCTTATGTCAGCTTTTCACCTTGCATAGGTTTAGTCTTTCTAAGACCTTCCTCATCTGCGGATTGCATGCATATGTGCTGCTCTTCACCCCCCTCATCGCCGACTTCCTGCCGGCCTTGGTCAATCATGTATTGCAACAGGTCTCCCACTACTAAACATGCTTCCATGTTATGTGATGAGCCGGGATGCATCAAACAAGAATCTTTCTCGTGCCCGCCGCGGGGAATTACGCCCCCCTTTTGTAGGGCCTCGTAGATAAACCTTCTGGGGGTCGTCACGTCCTTCAAAGGTTTGGACCTGTGCGGCCTACCCGAATTGACGGCATTAACCGCTCCCCCTCCTTGATTAGCAAGCGGGTTTGTCTTTACATTGGGTTGGTCCTCTTGAAATGTCAGCCATCCGGCTTCTATCAAACTTTGGACCTTGCGTTTGAAGGCTATGCACTGTTCGATTGAGTGGCCCGGGATTCTCCCATGGTATGCACAGGTTGCGTTAGCGTTATACCACTTTGGGAAAGGAGGCTGGTGGATCCTTCCGGGAGATATCACAGCCATCTGGTTGGCGACGAGGGATGGCAAGAGGTCTTCGTACATCATTGGGATCGGGGTGAATTCTTGAGCTGGCCTCGGGGAAAAGTTCCTTATCGCGTTGGACCTGATGGCAAAGTGGGCATTGTTGGCCGAGCGAGTCGGGGTTGGAGCCGGAGCTTGGGAGGCCTCCCTCTGGATGGGCGCGAGCGCCCTAGGTTGTACGGGTGCTGAGTTGGAGGAGTCCCTGGCACGAGCTGAAAAGCTCGGGTGATGTTGCGCATACTGATGGGTACCGTGGGAGATCTGTGGCGGCTTGATCCATGCAGGTGTTGAAGTGATGACATGGGTATCTCCTTCCTTCCTCTTTGCCCCAGTTTCTCCGATCCTCCTAGCGTTGGTACTTGTGGAGGAGACAATCGAACTTCCCTATTTTCAAGCCCACTTCTATCATTTCCCCGGCGAATACCAAGTCTGTGAAGCTGGAGGGCATGTAGCCCACTAATTTCTCATAGTAAAACACAGGCAAGGTGTCTACTATCATGGTAATCATTTCATTTTCGACCATGGGAGGGGCTACTTGTGCTGTCAGGTCCCTCCAACGCTGAGCGTACTCTTTAAAGGACTCGTTTTCCCTTTTAACCATGTTCTGCAGCTGAGTCCGGTCGGGAGCCATATCAGAGTTGTACTGATATTGCCTAAGGAAGGTGGTGATTAGATCCTTCCAAGTGCGGATGCGGGAAGCTTCTAGATTAGTGTACCAGATGACTGTGGCCCCAACCAAGCTATCTTGGAAGAAGTGCATCAACAACTTCTCATCCCTAGAATGCGCCCCCATCTTGCGACAATACATTTTGAGATGGTTCTGAGGACAAGTCGTCTCTTTGTACCTATCGAAATCAGGTACCTTGAATTTCGGGGGGATGACAACGTCCGGTACTAAGCAAAGATTAGTCATGTCCACGAACGGATAGTCGCCAAAGCCTTCAACAGCCCTCAATCTCTCCTCGATGAGATCGAGTTTCCTCTTTTCTTCAGCTGCCGGGGGTGGCCCTCCTAAGGACAAAAATATTGGCTGTGTTGGGGGGTTTCGAGGTTCTCCCGTGAGGTTGGGCTGAGGTAGTGTGTTGGGTGCCAGCCCTTCGACGGGGATCGGGGAGTAGGAATCGATGTCTCCTTGGGCATGCTCTCGACGATCCTTGTGAACCTCGTCCGACTGTCGAGGAGGCCCCCTCTCAAGGATGGGGGGAGGGGCATGACCCGCGTCATCATGTATGACTGGTGGCATGTAATTAGGTGGTAATCCATAGGGGTAAGCCACTCGGTTGTATCCCGGATGGGGGTTGCTGATGTGCCCCAGTGTGCTTCTTTCTCGTCCTACCACGCTTGGGATAGGATGGTGCGCGATAGCTGGGAGAGTTGGGTCTGCTTCAGCAGCCGAACTAACAGCGGCAGCGGTGGCCGCATTATTCTCCATTAGTTGCCTCATTCCTAGCATGGCATCCATCATGGAAGCCATTAGCTCTTTCAAAGCCGACATGTCGGCTTTTATCTGTTCCTGTACTTCCTCTTGGTCATCCATCGTCCTAGATTTGGATCTGGTGCGATAGGGATGCCTTGGGGTGCGTTTAGTTATGGCGTCTTTCCTAAAAAACCAAACGTGATGAGTACGTAAAAAAATGAATGCATGCTAGAGATAAAATGTGGGAGTGATTTGATTCGCATTGATTTTGGAGTAAAAACGCGGGATAAACTCATTTTATTCAGAAAGTTATAACTAGTCAAGATCTGAGTGACAATACAAACTCCTTAGCGGTTCCTAATGTCTATCATATGCTGACAATAGCTGAGAAGTTTGTGGATCTCCTCAGGGGCGGAGTAGGCGTCCGACATCACTTTGGCCTTGGCCAGCAATCGGGAAAGTTCTTGACTCCCATTCAAAGTAAGAACAAATCAGTCCATCCACATCGTTGCCTCTTGATGTAACGAGTCAATCACCCTTCCTCTAGCCTCCTTTTCCACGTACACTCGAGCATATTCGTCTGCCACTTTGTGCTCGTGGGCTGTGGCTAGATTTAATTCTTCTTGGTACTTGCTGATGATGGCTAACATGTTGGTCTCGGTCTCGCATAACCGCTGAGACAAGCTTCTCTTGGACCTTAGGCACATCCTCAATTCATCCTTCAAGATCAAACTGTCTACTCGTGATTGGTCCCTTTCCTCTCTCCGGAGCTTAAGCTCGCTGTTACTGCCCCACAGAGCCCCTCGGAATTTGTTCCGGCCATGTTCTTCCCTACGGGCCCTTTTGGTCTCTTGTTCTAAGGCCTTGGTGGTGGCTATATTTACGTCTCTCAGTTCGGCATTCTCCTTTCGGATCTTAAGAGCTGCTGATTTGAACTTTTCTTTGACTATTTGGGCTTTCTCGATTTCTGTCTTGAGGGCCTGCACCTCTTCGTCCTCCTCCGGAGCTTCAACTTCCACCCCCTCAGTGGTTCTCTAACTCGGGAGCCAATCCAGACCTTGCATGTAGGCTTTCAACCACCTATGGTAGCCACCGATGGGCCCGTTGCTACTGCCTCTAAGTTCCTTGTCCTTTTTTTGCACCATCTCCCATGCCTTGCAGACCTTCTGAAGTGCCTCCGCGTTGGCGCTATTGAAACCTCGTGCAATAATAGGTGTGAGGTCTTCGTCTAGTGGTGCCCTTCTCATAAGAACATTTGGAAATCCTCCGCACGAAATAAGAACCCAGGTTCTTCCTTCTTTCCATCGGGGGAACTAGTTGACAGACGCTCCTTCTTTGCTTGCTAAGAGCTGATCCCAACTCGCCTCTTTTTTCTCTGTGCATGAGCGGTGGCCTTCTAGCAAGCAATCATGTCTCACCTCTTGGCGGAAAAGGTGCAAAACCAACCATACGCAGAGGGCCGGGGTATAGCAAACAATCCCTGTACTGCTCTTTTCACGTCTTCGGTCGAAGGTGTCATATAGATCGGCTAAGATAGCGACAACCGGGCTTTCCTTGCGGTCATGAAAGGAGAGAAAAGCGTCGATTGCTGCCAGGTCCACCAACCCATCCACATTTGGAAAGAGGACCCCTCCTAAGATCAAAAGCCCGAGGATGTTTATGAATGGGGCCCATTCGCCTTTACCTGCCAAGATTCTTGCTTTTGTTTCCAAACATTTCCTCGGTACTCCAACCACCCCATTTTCGACTTGCTTTCTGTGGTCTAATTCCCGCGTCGAGATTCGGACTATCTTAGAAATTCTAGCTAAAGAGGGATAAAATCCTGAGAAGATGTATGGTTTCCTTCCTCCTAGAGGGCATCCCAGGATCTCTTCAAACTCTTCCACCATGGGTGATAACTGGAAGTCCCCAAAGGTGAAGCACCTCAACAACTGGTCATAATATTGGGCGAGGGAGGCAATGGCCTCTGTGGAGACCTCTACCATGGCTAGGTCCCAGATTTTACCATAAGCTTTGCGAAAAGCTTGTCGCTGGAGTTGACCCATCAACTGCCCTAACTCTTTCAGACTGGTGACTCCTAGGCTCTTGACCTTGACTTGATAGAACCTCTTTTTAAGCGAAGACGCCTGACTCGATCCCATGTTTTACTAAAGTGAAACAAAACCTAGTGCGAATCAAGACTCCGACATCTATCATGGGTGGAATGGATGAATGTATGAAGAAATGCATATGACACAGATGCATTTTATGAATATGGGAGCCCGGGAAATTGTCCTCTTCTTAGATACAACATTCGGGCAGCATGGCGCCCGACGTATGCATTTAAGAAGGTGACACGGACCCTTCATCGATTTGACAAAGTGAGGGGATCAAGACGCAACCCGTGCATAATGCAGATGCGAAAAAAACATACACGGGAGGGGATCAAGACACAACTTCGTGCCCCTATTTTAGGAACCTACACGGGAGGAACTAAAAGGGTTTTAGTGATAATTCCCAAGGTGGTCATATCTCTCTTGATGGTTTCTAGAGGTATCATCCCCTTTGAAAAAACATATTGCGGTAGTAGGGACTACCAGCAACAATATGTTATCAAAGAGAAAAACTCTAGATGAGGGTTCATTGTTATCAAGCAAGTCGGAGACCTAGCATGACCACAGATTCACCTCCACTCCTTATGTTCCCACGGACCCGGGTATAGGGCCCCTTTTCAACTCACCGTGTGTGCAAATAGTGTTGGTGTTTGTGTGCATCAAATGAATAAATATCTATCTCATGTATACATTTTAAAAAACACACTAAAAGCATCAAAGAGTTTATATATACAAGAACATAAGGAAAAAGATAAAGAGAAAAGAACAAAGGAGAAGTCATGGTAAGGAATGCACACTGATTGATTGGCCTAACTCTCTAAAAACAGTCCCGAGTGGAGTCGCCAACTGTCGCAACCTACCCTTCGGCGGGAGGGCGACGCGAGACTCACAAGTGCATCTTCCAAGAAAGGAAAATGCACGGAGTCGCCACCAACGTTAATTTGAGGAAAACGTCGAAAAAAAAAACGAAAAAGGTGTGGTCTACGAACTTTAAGTGTGAAAGGTTCGGGAGTTGTATTTACGCACGGGGAAGGTATTAGCACCCCATACGTCCGTCACAAGGGACAACAGCCTTTAATCAAGTGTGCAAATATGACTTCAATTTTTTTCATTTTTTCCCTTTTACGTTTTTATGTCTTTTTATGCCTTTTGTATTTTTTTTTATCTTTTTGTGGTCGACAAGGGTGTTTCCCTTGCTCCTACGTATTCCCCAGTTTGTGATAAGGAAATCAGACCTACGTAGTTCTTTGAGAACTGAATGTTGGTTAAGTTGCTTTTATCTTTTTTTGTAAGATATATTTTGACCGAACAAAAGTCGTTTTAAGGCGTTGGACCATTTAAACGATCTTTTGATTCTTTTGAAAGGAGAGAAAACATTAAGGCATTGGACCATTAATGATCTCTTGGTTTTTTTGAAACTAGTGACAAAGTTATGTGTTGACTTTAGGCTTTCGAAAGCCCACTTTTAACCAATAAAAGCAAAGATGACCATTCAAGGCGTTGGACCTTAAAATGGTTTTTAGGTGATTTTTAAGGACAAAAGCTTGATTTGTGAGTTGATTTTAGCCTTAGTTTCACTTTGGTTATTAGTCAATTCAATTAAGAAAAATCCCAAAGAAAAGCGTCCGATTGATTTTTTTTTTATTATTTTATTCAAAGATATTTTTGATTATTTTATTATTTTTTGCCTCTTTTTGGTTTTAAACGTGGTTACGGCGTGAAAGATCGGTTGAATTTTATTTTAACAGAGATTAAACAATATTATAACTCAAATGATCGGTGGAAATTCATTTCTATTATTGATTAGGCGAGAAACGGCTTAAATAAGTGGTTAAAGCACGTCAAAAGGGGGTATGAAAAGCAAACGAAATAAAAATAAAAGCACGCGAAACAAGTGGGGACCACTAAGGGCACATAGAATGAATTGAAAGGTTCAATTTCGGGAACTTACCGGTTGAAGACCGAAGAACGACGAAGAACGAACGAAGAACGATGAAGAACGGTGAAGAATCTTTCAAAAGCATGTTGGTTTTCTTAGCTAGACAACTTTTTATTATTATTTTCCTTTTTGTTTCTTTTTCTTTTTTTTCTTTCTCTTTTTAAGTTATTATCATTTGTTCAATTCCTCTCTTTTTTTCTTTTTTTCTTTTTCTCTCTGAAAAGGTTGTGCGGGCGAGGGCGCACACTACCTACTTAGATAACGCTCCATGCCTAGTGATCCAGCAGGATCAGCCTACCGAGGTGGTGGCGGTGCGTTTGCGGCCTGATGTGCATCACCCTGCGCCTGCCTAGGCGTGCAGTACTTCTCGATGAAGGCCCGGGTGATTGGCGGTCGGATCACTTTACTGGGGGTGACGGGAACCCCGAATGACTGGCAGAGGCCCGTGATCAACACTAGAAACCCCAGGGCCCTGTTAGACTTATCCGGGTCCAGATGGTGCCTGGGGGGTGGCATACCTGCAAACAAATAGATGGTGTCAGCAATCACCTGGGCCACGTGGACGCTCATCCGTGTCAGGATGGCATACATCAACTGGCACTTAGGCAGAGGGAGATCAGAGTTATGATCGCTAGGCAAGACATTGCTGAGCAACAGTGTCATCCACGTCTGGGTCAAAGTGGTCATGCTGGTGCACATGATCCGCATTCGCCTCCCTGCAGCGGTCCGGGCAAAATCCTGCCCCGGTGTGCATAACAGCTGGGCAATGGCCTCCTCGTCGAACCCGTCGACCCTGTTCCTCCTCTGGCTGAACTCACATTGCTGGCCTTCCTCCAAAACTAGCGGGTCACCCAGGAACTGGCTGAGGGCATCTGCGTCAAAGGGAATCCACTGACCCCTCACCCATGAACGCATGTCTTGCACTCCCTCCTCTGTGGGCCAAGCATTAGCATAGAACTCTAGGACAATCTCAGGGTCAAACTTAGCCATGGGAGTCACCAGCGACGTCCAACATCTGCGAGCTATCTCCTCCTGAAAGTCTGTATACTCATCCTCCTTGAGCTGGACGCGCCTCTCTCTGTGGAACGACCATCCTTTGATGGCCTCGAAGCGCTGCTAGTGCTCGGCGCTCCGGAAACAGTGACTATCAAACTCGGGGGTGGCACTGGACCCTTCCGCTGCGGCGTCTCTTCTAGACCTCTTCGTGGAGAGTTTCTTCGGAGGCATTTCCTGCAAAATCATTTAGAAAGTTAGTTCAAGAAAAACTTACTCAAAACGAAAGCCAGATCAAGCCAGACAACGTACCCTTTTTCCAACAAAGCATGAACATCCATATGAATTTGGAAATGAATGATTACACATTAAGGCACGGGTTCTCCTAGGATATTCATACATTTATACCTATCTTTCTCTTGATGAATGGAACCCTACAAGATGCACCTACTTTTTTTTGGCAAATAAATTCCTTATGCTGTGTGTCAAACTATCCATACATATTTTCCAAGGCTTTTGCTACTCACCTACCCCATTCTTTTTGCTATATGTTCATATTTCATTCACATACATGTTCATACATTTGAGAGGCAACTTTATATTATATTCGCACATGCTTTTACTAATTTGAAAACAAATTCATATCGCACCTTCATTGGAAAAGTAATTTTTGTACTACTTATTCACATTCTTGAAAGGCAATTTCATATCATATGTTCCTACTTTGAGACGCATTTTTGTGCCATTTTCAACATATATGCACATTTGCAAAGCATTTAGCTACCTATTCAACATACACATGTACATGGTGAACGACATTTTCACACTATCTAGGCAAAAGGACAACATGGTGCAGCCCAAACCAAGTGCTGGCCTTAAGGAGAAACCTCACCAACATGCTCTCACTCATCATGCCTTCTTGTATTTCAACAAACAAAAGCATGGGCCCCCTAGGCCTAAGTCATGTTTTGGCATTTATCCTAGTTCTGGCAAGCTGTCCACATCCAAAAAATGGTGATCATACATACACAAATCAAATCTAAAAGCCATTTTACAAACTTAGGAAAAAATACCATTGAGGCATTTCACCGAGCACTTGGTGGGCACACTTTTGGGTACCAACAACAAAGGAATGGGGGCAATGTGGCTTGCCCCATCATCTCAGAACACAACCTAGGCCTAAGGCCATCCCCTACAACCCCTCAATTCAAAGAAACAAAGCATAAATTTGCCCCAAATTGTCTCACGGAATTGGTCAAATTATGTACCATTTAAAGCATAAAAGGCATCAATGGAAAGCTAGAAACCAAGGGGTAGTGCACTTACTTGCATGGAGTGACCAAAGACACTAAAAATGAAAGCAAAAGCGCAAAAATGGTGGCCTAGGGGTGAAAATCTGCAAATCTCGTGGGTGTTGCATTTTTTGAATGTGGGAGGGGAGTTTTGGGTGGAGAGAAACTCCCCCTCCCTCGTTTTTATGTTTCCAGGTGCAGGGGTGCTTGCCTAGGCGAGCTCAACTCGCCCAGGCGAGCTAACCCTGTATTTTTTTTTGTGGGAAGACATAGGTATGCACTCTCTATGGGTCGGTGTTCGCTTACTCGAACCCCCTTAGGGTAGATTAGGCATTCGGCATTTACTTTAAAGACACAACAGTAATAATTACTGGGAATTTAAAGGATACTAGGCTACCTCCCAGCTGCACTTTCCGCTTGTCCAGAGCTGGGCATGGGATGACGATCTATCGATCGTGATCCTAACCTCTACTCGTGTCCATCCCTAAGTACCTGAAAACAGGAAACGACATTGCGTAACAAACTGTGGCCGCGTTACCATTTACCTTGATTGGTCTCTGCCTTTGGATCTGGCCCAGCATTTGACCATTGCCTAAGACGATTCTGCTCCTGTCATAAGATAACAAAATATGCATGTGTATGCGTATGCATGAGCGTTTTCAAATGCAATAATCTTTTTAGTGAAAGCTGGTCAGGTTCAGTTTTAATTAAGCGCTTGGGGCATCCCATGGACTGAGCAAAAAGTCTCTGGTTATCAAATTCTGGACATAGTTTGAAGCACAAAGTGAGGACCGGAACCTCAATCTCATGTTCTTTTCTTTTAAAAGACTGATAAGAAATTACAGAGGACAGGAATCCCTAGGGGAAACCAAGAAGGACACACAAAAATAAAAGAACATGCAGCGACTTCCTCAATTGCCCCAGATCCTAAGCGTAGTACTGCTTGACAACATCGGAGTTCACGGGTGAAGGTAGCTCCTCGCCATCCATGTTGGTGAGCACCAGGGCTCCTCCGGAGAAAGCCCTTTTTACAACGAAAGGCCCTTCGTAGTTTGGGGCCCACTTCCCTCTGTTGTCTTTCAGAGCTTGGGAGACTTTCTTCAACACCAAGTCCCCTTCGCTGAACCGGCGCATACGTACCTTCTTGTCAAAAGTGTTCTTCACTCGTTTATGATATAAACGCCCATGACTCATGGCGGCCAAACGCTTGCCTTCTATGAGATTAAGCTGATCGAAGCGTGCTTGGGCCCATTCTGATTCCTTTAATCTGGATTCCGCCAAGATTCTTAATGACGGGACTTCCACCTCAAACGGTAGCACAACCTTCATTCCATATACCAATGAGAACGGCATTGCCCCGGTTGACGTGCGCACTGAGGTTTGGTAACCGTGTAACACGAATGGGAGCATCTCGTGCCAATCTTTGTATGACACGGTCATCTTCTGGATAATCTTCTTGATATTCTTATTGGCTGCTTCCACGGCTCCGTTCATCTTTGGTCGGTAGGGCATGGAATTGTGATGTTGGATCTTAAACTCCTCGCACATTTCCCCATCATCTTGTTATTCAAGTTGGTGCCGTTGTCCGTGATAATCTTCCTCGGCAAACCGTATTGGCAGATGATTTCCCTCTTAATGAACCTAACCACCACACTCCTGGTGACGCTAGCGTATGACGCGGCTTTGACCCATTTAGTGAAGTAATCGATCGCCACTAGGATGAAATGATGTCCATTTCCAACTTTAGGCTCTATGTCCCCAATCACATCTATCCCCTACATGGAAAACGGCCACGGTGCGGCCAATACATTCAGAGGCAAAGGCAGAGCATTGACATTGTCTGCGAATGTCTGGCATTTGTGAAACTTCCTCACATGGAGACAGCAATCGCTCTCCATGGTGAGCCAATAGTAACCTGCCCTTAAGATCTTTCTAGCCATGGCGTGCCCATTAGCGTGCGTACCTAAAGAGCCCTCATGGACCTCTCCCAGCATGTTTTTTGCTTCCTTAGCATTCACGCAGCATAGCAGAACCATGTCATGGTTTCTCTTGTATAGTATGCTTCCGCTCATGAAGAAGCCAGCCACCAATCTCCTCAATGTCCTTTTGTCGTTGTCGGAGGCCTCTAGTGGGTACTCTTTGCTTTCAATGTATCGCTTGATATCGAAATACCAAAGCTTACCGTCCCGTTCCTCTTCCACCTGACAACAATGTGCTGGTCTGCCACGACACTAGAATTCAATGTACAGTAGGTCCCCGTGCAGTGTTAGCTGGAACATGGACGCTAAAGTGGCAAGCGCATCTTCTATTTGATTTTCCTCTCGGGGAACGTGATGGAAGGAGATCTCATCAAAGAAACCAGCCAATTCCTTGATATAGGCTTGGTAGGGTATCAGCTTATGGTCTCTAGTTTCCCATTCCCCTCTTAGCTGGTGAATCCCCAGTGTTAAGTCCCCGTACACCTTGAGTAGCTTGACATTGGAGTCAATTGCTGCCTGGACAGCCAGGGCGCACGCTTCATACTCAACCATATTGTTCGTGCAGTCGAACCCCAGCCTGGTTGTGAAAGGTATACATTTGACGCTCTAGAACAATACTGCCCCAACGCGATGCCCTAGAACATTTGACGCTCCATCAAACCACACGATCCACTTGTCCCGGTCCTCGTCCAGCTTTTCCTAAAACAGGGCCATGATATCCTCATCCGGGAACTCGGGATGCATGGGTTGACAGTCGTTGAGAGGCTGCTGAGCCAAATAATCTGCCAAGGCGCTTCCTTTTATTGCCTTTTGGGTGATGTAGACTATATCAAACTCGAATAGCAAAACCTGCCACCGGGCAATCCGCCCTGTGAGAGCAGGCTTCTCAAAGATGTACTTAACCGGGTCCATCTTGGATATCAACCAGGTGGTATGGCTCAGCATGTTTTGCCTTAGACGGTGGGATGCCCAGACTAAAGCACAACACGTTCTTTCAAGCAGGGAGTAGTTCATTTCACAGGCCGTGAACTTCTTACTCAAGTAGTAAATAGCGCGCTCTCTTTTCCCGGACTCGTCATGCTGTCCCAGCATACATCCCATCGACTCGTCTAAAATCGTCATATACAAGATGAGAGGCCTTCCGGGTACCGGCAACATAAGCACGGGAGGGTTCATGAGACATTTTTTGATCCTTCCAAACGCTTCTTGACAATCCTCGTTCCAGCGGACGGATTGGTTTTTGCGTAAGAGTTTGAACAACGGTTCACAGATAGTGGTGAGCTGTGATATGAATCTGGCAATGTAGTTCAAACGCCCCAGGAAACCTCAAACCTGCCTCTCGGTACGCGATTCTGGCATCTCAAGGATGGCTTTCACCTTTTCGGGGTCCACCTCTATCCCTTTATGGCTTACGATGAAACCTAGCAATTTCCCTTACTTGACCCTAAAGGTGCACTTAGCGGGGTTTAACCTCAATTGAGATTTCCTAAGCCTTTTGAACAACTTCCGCAAGTTGACAAGGTGTTCCTCCTCGGTCTTAGGCTTGGCAATTATGTCGTCCACATAGACCTCGATTTCTCGGTGCATCATATCGTGGAACAAAGCCACCATAGCCCGTTGATAAGTTGCCCCGGCGCTCTTGAGTCCAAAGGACATCACCTTATAACAGAACGTTCCCCATAGGGTGACGAAGGCAGTCTTTTCCATATCCTCTGGCGCCATTTTTATCTGATTGTAACCGGAGAACCCATCCAAGAAGGAAAACAAAGCGAAATTGGTCGTATTATCCACGAGGATATCGATGTGTGGCAGGGGAAAATTGTCCTTGGGACTGGCCCGATTCAAGTCCCGATAATCTACGCACATTCGTACCTTCCCATCCTTCTTAGGGACTGGTACCATGTTGGCAACCCATTCTAGGTACCGAGCGACAGCCAAAAAACCAACGTCAAATTGTTTCTTTACCTCTTCTTTTATTTTCAAGGATGTCTCGGGCTTCATCCTCCTCAGCTTTCGTTTTACTGGGGAACACTCAGGATTTAGAGGTAATCAGTGTTGTACGATGTCAGAACTTAAACCGGGCATATCTTGGTATGACTAGGCAAAGATGTCTTGGTAGTTTTTTAGCAGGGCCATCAATTCTTCACGGATGGGTGCGGTCATACCCGTGCCTATCTTCACTTCCTTTTTCCCACTGTCGTTTCCTAAGTCTACTAGTTCCGTCTCTTCTTGATGAGGCCCCATCTCTTGGTCCTCATGGGCGACTATCTTCTCCAACTCCGGGGGAAGTCCCACATCCTCGTCCTCTTCACTCTCCATCTGATCCACTTCTTGCTTGAAACCGATGGTCGGGTCCTAGGTATTAGTACCTTCGAGGGACTCGTCATCAGATCTGGCGTTTTAAGCGTAAAGAAATAAACATGCAAATGAATGAGAATGGGTAGAGGCACAGGAACAGATGAAGAAAGATCTTTATATTATAAATTCAGGAACAAAAGACATAATGCCTTAACAAAAGGAAACTCTAAAGCCTAGGCCCAACCATAGAGTTCAAAAGCCACAAAGGGTTACATTATGCTTGTCGCATAAATGCCCGGACGCTCCTCCACTCGCCAATTTCCTAGTCAGAAACTAGGAGGGCATGGTCGTACCAAATCTGACCCACTCAGAGAGTCCTCGTCGCATATCGCAACGACTTGGCCTTCGTGTCCTAGACCCACACTTATAAAGCTCCTATTGATGTGGCAGGGCGAGCCCCCTTCGACTAGTCGTCCTAATTGCAAACCTTGGCTTCTGCTCTTCCTTCCCGCGACACTTTTCCTTATGTCCGCTTGTGTGGGTTTATAGCCTAATCCAAACTTCCCGCGGTTTCCTCTGGTGCTTACCAGGCTGGTTCTGCCACCATTGTTCTTGCCTAAACCCATTCTGGGCTCGTAGTCATTCCCCAACATCACCCGGGGCACCATCATTGTCGTATCGGACAGGCAAGGTTGCCCAGAGAAGGAATCTACAGAGGCAATGCTTACTACCTCAAAAGATTGGAAGGTTGTTTCCAATGACTCCTCCGTGGCTACCACATATGGCATAGAGGACAGGCAATTTACCAAGATGTCTTCCTCCCCCGACACAATGACCAAATGCCCCTCTACTACGAACTTCAGTTTTTGGTGGAGTGTAGAGGGAATGACTCCCACCGAGTGGATCCACGGGTGTCCCAAAAGATAGCTGTAAGCCGGGTTAATATCCATTACTTGGAAGGTAACCTAACAGGTATGGGGGCCTATCTGTACAGAGAGGTCGATCTCTCCCCTCACCTCTCGGCGGCTGCCGTCGAAGGCACGAACCACCATGAAACTTGGCCTTAGATGGGAAGCGTTAAATGGTAATTTCTCCAACGTGCTTTTGGGAATTACGTTTAAACTGGAACCGTTATCGATGAGTACCTTGGCCACGACATGGTCCATGCATTTGACTGACACATGCAAAGCCCTGTTATGCCCTCTCCCCTTGGCAGGGATTTCTTCTTCAGCGAAGGCGAGATAGTTGTTGGTGGTGATGTTATTGACGAGTCCTCCAAAGCCTTCTACGGAGATGTCTTGGGCTACATGAGCTTCGTTTAAGACCTTGAACTCGCTTTGCTGAATAATGCGGAGGAACTCGCCTGCCTCCTCTAGCGATACTTCTTTCTTGCCGCAGCCATCCTTTTTCTCCGGAAGACCTTTCACTGGAATATTCTCGTTCGGAGTTTAGATCATTTTGTCATTTTGTCAAAAAGGGGAAAATGACTTAAATAAATGACTAAAGCACGTCAAAAAGGGGTACGGAAAGCAAATGAAATAAAAATAAAAGCACGTGAAACAAGTGGGGACCACTAAGGGCACATAGAATGAATTGAAAGGTTCGATTTTGGGAACTTACTGGTTTAAGACCGAAGAACGACGAAGAACGATGAAGAACGGTGGAAAACCTTCGCGAAATCGCCCACAGAAACGTCTCGGAAGCATTATGGAAGCGTCTCGGCTTGGATTTTCTGCACAGAAACAATTTTTCTCACTAATTTTAAGTGAATCTCAGATACCAGGAGGGTTGAACGAATTTGTTCTGCCCTCCTTCCCCTATTTATAGGGGAAAAAAGGGAGGTGGTTGTCGCCCAGCTCGCCCAGGCGAGCTGGGTTGCTCCCACCAGAAGGCATCACCTTCTGTTGGAACATCCTGGAAGGCCTAAGTGGGTCTGATTGCTATTTGCACACCCCTATTTACTAAATACACCCCCTCTACCCTTTTTTCTGATTCTTTTTCGTAACATTACGGAACTTTATGAATTATGTAACAATACTTGTTTTCTTTCCGTAATGTCACAAAACCTTACGGATTACGTAACCATCCCCTCTTTGGCTTCTGAAATGTTACGGAACTTTACGGATTGCGCATTAACGCTTCCTTTCAACTCCCGACATGTCGCGGAATTTCACGGATTGCCTAACGATGGGTATCAAGTACCTCGAAGTACTCAAGCGAAGGTTGCATCCCACCAAACAGATGATCCCCGGACGAAATTAGGGTATGACAGATATAAATAAACCTTATAGAGCCAGATAGTTATATTTGACATTAAAATTTCATTTTCATTCTTTCAGACTTGAACATATAAGCAAAATTAATTGTTCACCTTTCAGACATAAAGCAATTATTATATGAAGACAGTCGTAAGAATACTATGAGTATAATCATTGGTCAACAAACATTTTTTAATTTATAAATAATAAGTTTTGTTACTAGTAACAAGGTGAGACAAAGGAGAAGTTCAGAATATCCTCCTTAAATAGAGAAGCAAGAGAAAAATATGCAACAAAAGTAAAACATGAAAATTAATGAAGTCTAACCTCATGAACGAAAACCTGCTTCATAGCTATAGAAAGCACATAATGGTTTGAAGTATAATCCTGCACAAATGTAGACCATAAAATAGATATCAAAATCTGGTTGATATTCATATACTTCCATGATAGAAGTATGACCAATGATCCAAAGTCCAAACCTTGAAATTTATAAAGTCGCTAATAGGAGGAACAAGAGATAGTGCCAAGCCATCAGCTACTTCACACCTCTGGGTTTGAGGCAGAATATATGATTTCACAGTTTTATATGTTATAGTGTATGACACCATTGTGCTAACTAATTGAGCAAGATCATTCTTCTCCTTATCTGATAGTAATTGAAATGCTACCTAAAGAAAAAAGAAACCACATCAAAAAAAAGAGGGAAAAAAACTACAGTTTAACCAGAGCTGAGTCAAGCTCAACTTAGCTATCAGATAGATAAAAACAAGGTAATAAAAAATACATGAGAAGAATTGTAGATAAATAAAAATACAATTAAAGAAAGAACACAGCAATGTAGGATCTTCATAAACAAATTTTGAACTGACTCAGTATTGTTGCCGGTTGTAAACTGAGATTGGGGATTTATAGGTTCTAGGGATTAAAGCAAACTAGACTAAAGTTTTGTTCAAACTGAATTCAATAATAAATAATAAGACAAAAGAAAAGAGGCATTGTTTATCATAATACTACCTTTCTCCGAAACATCTCAACAAATAATTTATCAAAAAGGAACAGTGTGTCTCCACAAACACAAAATTGAACATCAAATAATACGGGATTTGCAATTACATCTACTTAAGCAATTATAGAGGAGAAAACAAGGAGACCAAATTAATTAGATAACAAACCTATATTCATAAATAGAATTAGTACATTACCGGTCTTATAGTTGGTGGGGACAAAATATGTAATAATGGAGAAATTAAGGTTACAACAAAGGAACTAGCTAATAAGATCCTTGCAATATACGATGGGATTTTGTGGTTCCAGGTATTCAAAATGTCCATCTTTTCCATCATCATGGTACGATATCTGAAGATTTTATATGATACAACATTAGGAAATCTTGTTTTGTAAGAAAAATACATTTTACAATTTATGCTAAGCCTACTAGCACAATAACAAGATATACCTCTGATGTGATTTTGGCCACTTAATGTTTGGTTTTTGAACTTAAGATACTATATGATGTACAATAATTGCTACTAGGGGAAAATATACTAATGAAAGGAAAGATAGAGAAACAAGAGTGAGATTTAACTTGTTAACAGTATTAAGTAGGTAAATTATCTTCTTACCATACAGGGGCATCTGTTGTGTATGCATTATATATTGATGCATTAGATCATAAACCCCAAGATTGTTAAAGCATTTGACCTTCAAACAGATTTCAAAACAAAATTCTCAATGATTCAAAAGAATAAGTGAACAAATCCCAGGAAATCAATGGGGGTGTGATAAATGCTTACAGTTTTCTGCATTACTACGTCATGATAATTGAGCTGCAAAATATTTTCATGAATTCCATCCAGAATCAAGTTACTATCACCACTGCACATTAACATTCCCATATTACCATGAAGAGATATTTGAACATAAGATGGAGAAATGAGTAAAACAGTAAAATATGGCCTACCGATTTGAAACAAGGGAGTACAAGGAGTCAAATTCAAAGGACTTGCCTCTATGAGATTTTCTTTCCATCTTTTTTGTTCTTCTCTTGTGGAATATCTACACAAAGAATACCACCCAATGCTAAAGATGGTAAATTTAAAGTAGTACTTTTAGACAATTACTGGATTACCTCTCTCCAGACGTCTAGAACATTCTTTGATGTGTCCTTCTAGCCAACAACTTGAGAACCAATATCAAACTAAGCACAAGTATAGCAAGTGAATATTAATCCAGCATCTAATGAACATAACAAATTTTCTTCATTCAAGAAAAATCTACACCAAATTTTGAAGTGAAGGGCCATAGAGCCACAAAAATCTTATGATACCAATTATAGGGCCAAAGAGAGACAAGTTTCCGATACATATTCACTTCCTTTAATATATGTAATGATGCCAGGAGTTTTCTGACAGAAAAACCTAGCAAATTGTTAACCGACTCTAACAGTTAGTCCCTGTACTGAGTAAGGTTGCAAATTCACAAAACTAGTGGAATGAAGTCATAGTTGAAATAGTGAAAGCAAGTGGACATATTGTGGCCAAATTTATGCTACACCCGAACACTGAACATACATTCTGCCACCACGGGCTATGGAATGCGCTGCAATGTGGCCACTACGGCCTCTATTGAAACCTGCACGACTGCCAAAAGGCTGGTAGTCGAGATTTGATGACCTTGAGTGAAGTGGTTAGGCAAAATGTGCATGAGGAGGATTGTAAGAGGATAATACACAGGCTGATAAGGAAGATTCTGAATGATATACCAATGTCATTGCCTCATTTTTGAACTTTTCAAGATAAGCTGTGTGCAAGAAGCAAGATGTTGTAAGTATCATTGTATATCACGATTCGGTTGTAAATATAGCTTTATTTAGTTATAATTAGTTGTCAAACTATTATGACATATATATAGTTAATTAGTTACTCTTTTTTAGTTTTCAATCCTTTGTATATACATCATTTCTTGTAGCACATTCACCAATGAATTTCAATCTATTTTTATTATTCACTTTAATATCTGACATGGTATCAGAAGTTACTCCTTCCATGCCTATTGCTTCCTCTTGAAGCTTCTCTCTGTGTATTTCCTTCTTCTTTACGATTGTTTTATTCTAAATCATTTCTTTCCTTCTCTCCTTGGTTATGGCTGCCATTGATGATTCTAACCCCTTAATTTTTCATTCATTCGATAATCCTGGCATTGCTCTAGTTTCACACCCCCTTACAGGTGAAAATTACAATTCTTGGAAAAAAGAAATGTGCATGGCACTTCATGGGAAGAACAAATATAGGTTTGTCCATGGATCAATTCTTGAACCTACTTTGGGTCACTCCACCCATGCTTTGTGGCATCGTAATGATAGTATTGTCTCATCCTGGCTCCTTAATTCGTTATCAAAGGAGATGCAAGTGAGTATCTTACACTATTCTTTTGCCAAAGCAATTTGGGATGATCTCAAAGAACGTTTCGAAAAACATAATGGTCCTCTGATTTTTCAGCTTAAGCATGAATTGATCACTTTGCAACAAGGGTCCATGTTTGTTTCTTCCTTCTACTCCAAGCTTCATTCTCTTTGGGAGTCGCTATCAGAACTGAAACCATCACATAGTTGCACCTGTGGAGGAATTAAACCATGGTGCGATTTTGAGCAACTGGAGTATGCTATGCAGTTCTTGATGGAGCTGAACGAATCTTTCTCTACTATCAGAGGTTAAATTCTATCCATGGATCCTTTTCCCTCGGTTACTAAGGTTTTTGCCTTAATTGTTCAAGAAGAAAAGCAAAAAGAGGTTGATGCATCCACGTCTGGAACTTCTGCTAGTGAGGTTTCACATGCTTTTGCATTCAAGTACTCTTCTAATGCAATAAATAATTCTAACAATCTTTCCAAAGACTCTTCCAAGAACCACCCCTTGTATGCTCATTGTGGTATGTTGGGTCATACTCATGATTGTTGTTTCAAGTTGCATGGATATCCTCTAAATTATAAGAAGAATGGATATTCCTCAGTGGTCAAGAAGCAATCTTCTTCCTCCTCTGAACCATCTCACAAGGTTGCTATTAGTCATCTTAAACGACTAACTTTTGTATAGAAAACTTTTACAAAATGTATATAAATCCCCAATTTATAGTTCTTTTGTAGGATTGTAAATAAATTTTTCTTTGTTTTGATCTTTGTTCATTAGAAGCCTCTTTATATGGAATTAATGTTAAATTCTCTTCAATTTCAGGCAAAAAAAGAGCAAATTTGAAGAAGTGCCAAAGTGGATGTCGCACTAAGTGAGCTCCGTGTGCTTTGCGCGTATCAGCGGCTAAGCCCAACACAAGATCACTTAGCGAGTCAAGGGAATCTGGAAGGGCATCTGCTATGCAACCTCACGCGTAGCACGATATCAGCTTGCTAAGCGAGTTGTCTGTTGCTTTCCAGGCTCAGTGCGAGATTGGCGCTAAGCTCATATTCACTTACTTGTGCTAAGCGCGAAAATGGCGCTAAGCGCGACGTCTAGTTTTTTGAGCCCTTTTAAAGCCTGATTTGCACAGATATAGAAAGCTTTTTTTTTTAAGAGAATAATCACCACAGAGAGCTCTTGGGTGTGAACTTCAGAGAACGAAGAAGTAGAGCAAGGAGCCAAGTTTCGAACTTTTAGAGAGATTAGGGAGCTTTTGAGTGATTTTGAGGTGCCAAGAGGTGGAGGAGACATTCCCCCTCCTGTGTAAGCAAGCAATTTCTCTTGATTCCCTTTCTTTATTGTAAAAGGAGCTTCCTTGCCATGGAAGTCTAAAACCCTTAGTTGGGGATTTCTGTTGAATAGTTGATGTAAAACCTTTTTCATATATCATACTTTTACTTCAATTCACATTTATTAATTTCTGTTTACAAAATGCCTGATTATTGAACAAAACTTTGCTAAATAAACAAGTTCCCTATGTTCGATACTCGGATCATTCCGTTTTAATTAAATACTTGATGACCTGGTGCACTTGCCGGTTAAACCACTTCTTCATAAAATGAGTAATTACAAATTTTGGAAAAAGGAACTGTGGAAGGTCATCAACAGTTTCTCACCAAGTGTCTGTTGATATGCCTCAATCACAACCTTCTTTTGTTGACTTAGGTTCCCAGTTTCAACTTACTGCTCAACAATATAGCCAATTGATGAATCTTTTAGAAAGTCATGCTACCAATGTTGTCATTCCTCGAGTAGTATGCTTATTTCTACTTCCAATTTTCTTCATGATTGTTGGCTTTTAGATTTTGGTGCAAGCATTCATATTACTTGCTCTCTTCATCATTTTAGATCCTACCAGCTTGTTTTTGATAAAAATGTAACTCTTCCTAATAGTGACATTATACCCATTATTGCCATTGGTTCAGTTTGCTTTACCAACATCTTAGTCTTGCATAATGTTGCTTACATTCCCAAATTCAAATTCAATTTAATTTCAGTTAGTGCCCTACTAATTAAACCTAATTTGTCCATTTTTTCCCAAAATGAATTTGATATTCAAGAGAAGCAAGCTTGCAAGAGGATTGGTAAAGGGTATCTCATCCAAGGCCTTTATGTCCTAAACCTCAAGGACACTCATGATTGCAAATTTACTTTTTCTGTTATGAATTCACACGTAAATTCCACTCTTTGTAAAAATGCTCATATTTGGCATTCTAGGTTTGGTCATATATAAGACAAAGTTTTCAATCATTTGAATAATAAAATTAGTTTACAATTCTCTCCTAATTTCTTTTCTTCTAATTGTTCTATTTTTCCACTTGCTAAACTTAGAAGATTATCCTTTCCTAACTCTAACAATTTATCTTATTTACCTTTTGATTTACTCTAATGTGATATATGGGGTCCCTATGCCCACCCTACATATGAGGGGCAGAGATCTTCCCTTACATTGGTAGATGACTGCTCAAGATTCACTTGGTTATTTCTACTTAAACACAAATCTGAAGCTTCAGTTTATGTGAAACAATTTTTCACCATGGTTCAAACTCAGTTTGGTGTTTCCATCAAGTGCCTCAAATCTGACAATGCTAAAGAGCTTGCCCTCACTCAGTTTTTGGCTTCCATAGGCACTCTTCATCAATTTTCCTGTATTGAGAGACAAGAACAAAATTCAGTGGTTGAAAAGAATCATTAGCATCTTCTCAATGTAGCCAGAGCTTTGTACTTCCATTCTAAAGTCCCTTTATCATTTTGGGGAGATTGTGTTACCACTACAACCTTTCTCATCAACGGAACTCCTTCATCATTACTAAAACACAACTCACCATTCAACATTTTGTTCAATAAGGAATCAGATTATCATGCCTTGAGGAGTTTTGGTTGTTTAGCCTTTGCCTCCATTCTTCCGTCATCAAGGAACAAGTTCTCCCCTAGAGCAGTACCTGCAATATTTGTTGGCTATCCAAGAGGTTATAAAGGATACAAATTGAATAGCTTGGACACTAAGAAGTTTTTTGTGTTTAGAGATGTTGTTTTCTATGAATCCATTTTTCCCTTTCAAACCATTTCACAGAACCAAGTCATTCTTGATTCCTTACTTGATTTGGTTATCCTCATTCCTCTCACTAATACATTACCTAACCCTTACCAAAATACTAGCCAATCACCACAGACACCTGCTAGTTGTATCCAAGATCCAAGTGATCCACCCTTAGTCCTTAGCCCAGATCAACCTGACCCTTTTCCTTCTGTCACTTTAAGAAGGAGTACACGCCATATTAAGCCTCCCTTATACTTGTCTGACTATGTTACACCAAAATCAAAGACTGCATATCTGATCCAGCATCATTGTTTCTTGTTAGCTCTTAGCTCCCCTTATAGAGCTCTCATTAACCTGATTTTAGCTGTATATGAACCTCAATTTTATCATCGAGTTGCCCCCTATCCTAAATGGCGTCAAGCAATAAATGAGGAAATCAAAGCTCTTGAGGAAAATTCCACCTAGACACTTGTTCCCTTGCCACCTGATAAGCATTGTATAGGTTGTAGATTGGTGTATAAGGTTAAATATAAAATGGATGGCTCTGCGGATAGATACAAAGCTCAATTGGTTGCCAAAGGGTATACTCAACAAGCTGGAATCAATTTCTCTGATACTTTTTCTCTAGTGGCCAAGCTTACCACTGTGAGAGTTTTGCTCTGTGTTGTTGCTACTAGAAACTGGTGCCTTCTCCAATTAGATGTTAATAATGCTTTTTTGAATGGAGATTTGTTGGAAGAAGTTTATATGGAACTTCCCAAAGGTTACAAGTCAAAAAATTCTTCCTTGGTATGCAAATTGAACAAATCATTGTATGGACTTAGACAAGTTTTTAGGAAATGGTTTTGTATGTTCTCCACTACCCTTCTTAGTCATGGGTTCCATCAGTCCAAACATGATTACTCCCTATTCACCATTGGTTCAGGGAATTCCTTAGTCATTCTACTAGTGTATATAGATGACATCATCCTGTCAGGACCAAATCCTGCCTCTGTGCAAGTTGTTCAGACCCACACTACTAGAAAAATCCCTTTTACGATGGTTGTAACGCATATTCAAAGACGATTTTGAACCGTCTTCGAAGTCAGCGTCGTTAAAAGTCAAAAACTTTCAACGACAATTCCAAAAAAACCATCTTAGAAAAACATATCTTCCTAAGATGGTTGTCAGTTAAAAACCGTCTTAGAAAGTACACTTTCTAAAATGATTTTGTTTAAAAAAAATTGAAAATTAGTGAAGATTCTAAGATGGTGTTTAGAAAAACCTTCTTAGAAAAGAGAACCGTCTTAGAATGTCTTTTTAAAAAATAAAAAAAATTGTTAAAAATTTGAGAACTCTAAGACGATTTTCCCAAAAATCATCTTAGAATGGTATCCTTCTAAGACGGGTTTTTTAGAACCGTCTTAGAATGTATTTTTTAAAAAAATTAAAATAATTAAAAACTATCATAAAGGTATTATTAAATCGGTGTTTTAAATATCACATAAGTGAAGATCTATTTTATAAATGAATAGCGGCTACAACTATCCTTTGGCATGAAATTAAACTGAAGCAGGTTTCTAACCACTCGAACAATAATACCTACCATGATTAGGGGGACAATAACATGTAGGGAAAAAGGGGAAAAGACACTAAATTTCAGTTTATGTTGCATCGTATTGAATTCTTTTTCCTTTTTCTGTTTCTTAAAGAGATTAATAAAGGGAAAACTACACGAAAATTTTAGCTAAAATTATTTGCAATTTAGTTACAGAAAAGAACATGTTAACAATGATTAAAATATTTCCCCAGGTTTGTTGGGCACGAAAGCAATTATTAGAATGACTGTGGCTATTGTTATTTGCATCATCAACAATTCATGCAAAAAACTATTTGTTTGAGAATTGTGATATGGTACAATAACTATCAATCCAAACACCAAAGCATAGATAGGTCTTTAAACTAGCAACATCAAAATATTTAGGATAAATCACATCAATGACCCAAGATGGGTATCTGTCATACCCTAATTTCGTTCGGGGACCATCGTTTGATGGCATGCAACCTTCGCTTGACCGCCTTGAGGTACTTAACATCCATCGTTAGGTAATCCGCAAAGTTCCGCGACATTTTGGAAGTCAAAAAGAGGCATTGTTACGCAATCCGTAAAGTTCCGCGACATTTCGGAAGTCAAGAAGAGCCTTGTTGCGTAATTCGTAAAGTTTCGCAACATTCCGGAAAGGAGTGCATTTAGCAAAGGGAGGGGGTGAACTTATCAAGATCCTCCACGTTTTGTTGGAAAATGGTTTCCGGAGCTTCCGAGGCTTTCGTAACGCTTCGTAAAATTCCTGAAACATTGAGTAAGCCTAATTCACTTAATATTGGTGAAAGAGAAGATGAAAAAGAGGGAAATCAAGTCCTATATGCTTTCGTAAGGCTTCCGTAATGCTTTCGTAAAATTCCCATAACCCTAAATAAGAATATTTCACCTAATATGGGTGAGAAGGAATAGAAAAAAAGAAGAAAGTCAAGTCTGATATGCTTTCGTAACTTTTCCATAAATTTAAGAAAGAAGGGGTGAACTTATCAAAAGGGGGGTGCGAAGCAACCCAGCTTACCTGGGCGAGCTGGGCGGCAACCTCCTCTCCCTTTTTCCTATAAATAGGCAAAATGGGGTTGTTCCAAATATTCCACATCCCCCTGGCCATGCATTTCAGCTATTTTGGGTGAAAAAAATAGTTTCCGTGAAGAAAATTCAAGCCGAGGTGCTTCCGTAACGCTTCCGAGACGTTTCCGTGAGCAAATCCGTTAATGTTTTTCGTCGTTCTTCACCGTTCTTCATCCGTTCTTCGTTCTTCAACGGGTAAGTTTTCGAATTCGAGACTTTCAATTCATTTCTTGTTTTTTTAGCTTTCATCCTCATTTCGTTCATTTTCAGTTTTCTTTTCTTCTGTTTTTAACGCGCTTTAACCGATCATTTAAGCCGTTATCTCGCCTAATAAATGATAAAATGACTTTCAACCGATCATTTGTGTTGTAATCTCGTTTAATCACTGTTAAAAAAATCTAACCAATCGTTCACGTTGTAACCTCGGTGAAACCAAAGAAAAGCAAAATAATAATAAAATAATCAAAATATCTTGAAAAATAATAATAAAATAATCAAAATATCTTTGAATAAAATAATCAAAAAAATCAATCGGACGTTTTTCTTTGGAAGTTTCCTTGGATCAATTGACTAATAACCAAAGTGAAACTAAGGCTAAAATCAACTCACAAATCAAGCTTTGTCCGCAAAAATCACTAAAAACCGTTTTAAGGTCCAAACGCCTTAAACGGTCCTCTTTTCTTTTATCGGTTAACATGGACCGTTCAAAAGCATAAAATCAACATGTAACTTTACCGCTTTTTGCAAGAACTATGTAATTCTGATTTCCTCATCGCAATTGAGGATATGTAAGAGCAAAAGCCCTGCTTTTGTCGACCACCCCAAGAGATCGTTAATGGTCCAACGCCTTAATGTTTCTCTCCTTTCACAACCAAGAGATCGTTAATGGTCCAATACCTTAACGTTTCTTTCCTTTCAAAAAAATAAGAGATCATTAATGGTCTAACGCCTTAACGTTTCTCTCCTTTCAAAATCAAAAGATCGTTTAATGGTCCAACACCTTAAATGACCTTTTGTTCAGTTAAAATATATCTTGCAAAAAAAGATAAAAACAACTTAACCAACACTTAGTTCTCAAAGAACTACGTAGGTCTGATTTCCTTATCACCATTAAGGAATATGTAGGAGCAAGGGGAACACCCTTGTCGACCACAAAAAGATAAAAAATACAAAAAAGACATAAAAACGTAATAGGGAAATAAAACAAATTGAAGTCATATTTGCACACTTGATTAAAGGCAGTCGTCCCTTGGGATGGACGTGTGGGGTGCTAATTGTAGAAGCAAAGATTCATGATGAATCAAGAGTGATTCAAAGATGTTTTGATGATAACAAAGATGATAACAAAAGATGATGACAAAGGTGATGACAAAAAGCTCAAAGGTCAATCAAAGAAGAGTTCAAGATATTCAAGATAGAATCAAGAACACTTCAAGATTCAAGAGGAAAGTTGATTTCAAGAATCATGAATCAAGACTCAAGAGATCAAGATTCAAGACTCAAGATTCAAGAATCAAGAGAAGGCTTAATCAAGATAAGTATGAAATGGTTTTCTCAAAAATTGAGTAGCACATGGATTTTTCTCAAAACATGTTTACCAAAGAGTTTTTACTCTTTGGTAATTGATTACCAGATTGTTGTAATCGATTACTAGTAGCAAAATGGATTTGAAAAAGTTTTCAACTAAATTTACAACATTCCAATTGATTTCAAAATGCTGTAATCGATTACAATGTTTTGGTAATCGATTACCAGTGTGCTTGAATGTTGAAATTCAAATTCAAATGTGAAGAGTCACATCCTTTCACATAAAAGCTTTGTGTAATCAATTACACTGATTTGGTAATCAATTACCAGTGATTGTTTCTGAATAAAATCAAAAGATGTAACTCTTCAAATGGTTTTTGACTTTTTCAAATTGGTTTTAAGTTTTTCTAAAAGTTATAACTCTTCTAAATGGTTGTCTAGACCACACATGAAGAGTCTATAAAAGCAAGGCTTTGTTTTGCATTTCAATAATCTTGAATACTTTTCCAATCAATCTCTTACGATCCTTTACAAGCCTTGAATCTCTTTGAACTTCTTCTTCTTCTTTGTACCAAAAGCTTTCTAAAGTTTTATGGTTTTCTAAACCTTGAAAATTGTGCTATTCATCTTTTCATTCACTTCTCCCTTTGCCAAAAAGAATTCGCCAAGGACTAACCACCTGAATTCTTTTTGTGTCTCTCTTCTCCCTTTTCCAAAAGAACAAAGGACTAACTGCCTGAATTCTTTTGTGTCTCCCTTCTTCCTTGTCAAAGAATTCAAAATGACACAGTCTGAGAATTCTTTTGATTCTTCCCTTTCCCATATACAAAAGTGTTCAAAGGACTAACCGCCTGAGAATTCTTTTGTATCCCCATTCACAAAGTATCAAAGGTTTAACCGCCTGAGATCTTTGTCTTAACACATTGAAGGGTACATCCTTTGTGGTACAAGTAGAGGGTACATCTACTTGGGTTTGACTGAGAACAAGAGAGGGTACATCTCTTGTGGATCAGTTCTAGTGGAGGGTGCATCCACTAGGTTCAAAGAGAACAAGGGAGTGTACATCCCTTGTGGATCTTTGCTTGTAAAAGGATTTTTACAAGGTTGAAAGAAATCTCAAGGACCGCAGGTTGCTTGGGGACTAGATGTAGGCACGGGTTGTTGCCGAACCAGTATAAAAACTCTTGTGTGTTTGTCTCCTTCTTCCCTACTCTTTTACTTTCCGCTGTGCATTTAATTTCTGCTTTTACTTTCTGTTAAGTTTCTCTTCTACTACTCATTCTCTTAACAATTTAGTAAAAGCCTTAGTAGAGTAATTTTTTAATTAGTAAAGGTTTAGGAATAATTAATTCAACCTCCCTTCTTAATTATTCTGAGGCCACTCGATCCAACACTAATACCTTCCCTGTGCGTAAATATAACTCCCGAACCTTTCACACTTAAAGTTCGTAGACCACACCTTTTTCCGGTTTTTCTGACGTTTTTCTCGAATAAAAGTTGGTGGCGACTCCGCGCATTTTGCTCCCATGGAAGATGCTCCCGTGAGCCCCGCATCGCCCTCCCGCCGAAGGGTAGGTTGCGACAGTTGGCGACTCCACTGGGGACTACTGTTAGAGAGTTAGGCCAATCAATTAGTGTGCTTCCCTTACTATGACTTCCCTTTTGTCTTTTTTCCTTATGTTCTTGTATATATAAACTCTTTTGATGCTTTTAGTGTGTTTTAAAAATGTATGCATGAGGTAGATATTTATTCATTTGATGCACACAAACACCAACACTATGTGCACACACGGTGAGTTGAAAAGGGGCCCTATACCCGGGTCCATGGGAACATAAGGACTGGAGGTGAATCTGTGGTCATGCTAGGTCTCTGACTTGCTTGATAACAGTGAACCCGCATCTAGAGTTTTTCTCTTTGATAACATATTGTTGCTAGTAGTCCCTACTGCCGCAATATGTTCTTCGAAGAGGATGATACCTCTAGAGACCATCAAGAGAGATATGACCACCTTGGGAATTATCACTAAAAAGCCTTTTAGTTCCTCCCATTTAGGTCCCTAAAATAAGGGCACGAAGTGAACACGCTGCATGCCTTTTAAACACTGCCATGCATATAAATGTCATGTACGCCTTTGTTGTATGATTATTTGAGGATATTGCCATGCTGTTTACATCCCCCTATTGCGCTTTTGCGCATCTGCATCATGCATGCGTTGTATGTTGGTCTCATCTTTTGTCACGGGAAGTCGGAAGGTCCATGTCAACTGCACACATGGGGCACTGCGCCTCCGAATGCGCAAGTAAGAAGAGATGATTTTCCGGGCTCTCGTGTTCGTAAATGCATTCATATCATTCATCGCATAAGCATTTCTTCATGGCATCATGATGAACATATCGTTCCTGCATTTGTCCGTTATCATATTCCAGTATCACATTTTGCATGAGAAGGAATAGAAAAAAAGAAGAAAGTCAAGTCTGAAATTTTGAAATTTTTGAATCTGGGCCCTTCCAGAATGTTTTCGAAGCAGAGTTGCTTCCGAACAGCTCGCCTGGGCAAGCTTGGCGGCAACCTCCTCACCGTTTTTCCTATAAATAGGCAAAAGGGGGTTGTTCCAAATATCCCTCATCCCCCTGGCTATGAATTTCAGCTGTTTTGGGTGAAAAAAATTGTTTCCGTGAAGAAAATCGAAGCTGAGGTGCTTCCGTATCGCTTTCGAGACGTTTCCGTGAGCAAATCCGTGAAGGTTTTTTGTCGTTCTTCACCGTTCTTCGTTCTTCAACGAGTAAGTTTTCGAATCCGAGGCTTTCAATTCATTTCTTGTTTTTTTAGCTTTCATCTTCATTTCGTTCATTTTCGGTTTTCTTTTATTCTGTTTTTAATGCGCTTTAATCGATCGTTTAAGCCGTTATCTCGCCTAATAAATGATAAAATGAATTTAAACCGATCATTTGTGTTGTAATCTCGTTTAATCATTGTTAAAACAAAATCTAACCGATCTTTCACGTTGTAACCTCGGTGAAAACAAAAAAAAGCAAAATAATAATAAAATAATCAAAATATCTTGAAAAATAATAATAAAATAATCAAAATATCTTGAAAAATAATAATAAAATAATCAAAATATCTTTGAATAAAATAATCAAAAAAATCAATCGGACGTTTTTCTTTGGAAGTTTCCTTGGATCAATTGACTAATAACCAAAGTGAAACTAAGGCTAAAATCAACTCACAAATCAAGTTTTGTCCGCAAAAATCACTAAAAACCGTTTTAAGGTCCAAACGCCTTAAACGGTCCTCTTTTCTTTTATCGGTTAACATGGTCCATTCAAAAGCATAAAATCAACATGTAACTTTACCGCTTTTTGCAAGAACTACGTAGGTCTGATTTTCTCATCGCAATTGAGGATACGTAGAAGCAAAAGCCTCGCTTTTGTCCACCACCCCAAGAGATCGTTAATGGTCAAACGTCTTAACGTTTCTCTCCTTTCACAACCAAGAGATCGTTAATGGTCCAATACCTTAACGTTTCTCTCCTTTCAAAAAAACAAGAGATCGTTGATGGTCCAACGCCTTAACGTTTCTCTCCTTTCAAAATCAAAAGATCGTTTAATGGTCCAACACCTTAAATGACCTTTTGTCCAGTCAAAATATATCTTGCAAAAAAAGATAAAAACAACTTAACCAATGCTTAGTTCTCAAAGAACTATGTAGGTCTGATTTCCTTATCACCATTAAGGAATACGTAGGAGCAAGGGAAACACCCTTGTCGACCACAAAAAGATAAAAAAAATACAAAAAAAGGCATAAAAAGACATTAAAACGTGAAAGGGAAATAAAACAAATTGAAGTCATATTTGCACACTCGATTAAAGGCTGTTGTCCCTTGTGATGGACGCGTGGGTGCTAATACCTTCCCCGTGCGTAAATACAACTCCCGAACTTTTCATACTTAAAGTTCGTAGACCACACCTTTTTCCGGTTTTTCCGACATTTTCCTCGAATAAACGTTGGTGGCGACTCCACGCATTTTCCTCCCATGGAAGACGCTCCCGTGAGCCCCGCGTCGCCCTCCCGCCGAAGGGTAGGTTGTGACAATATCATTTCGCAGTCATTTTTTGACTTACATGGAAATGATGTGTCTTGAACAAAAAATTGGAAAAGAAAGATAGCAAATAGCCCAGTTCCAAACAGACCTATGTATGCAAGTACTGCAATTATATAAAAAAAAAAGAAAAGGAGAGAAAAAAAAGGTAATCAGATTAGATAGAAGAAAATACTAATACAACAACTTAATAACAATCATCAAACTTGTAGCAGTTTTAACATTTGAAAACAGGGAAGCCAATAAAAAAGCCAATGAAATTTGTAAATCTATATAGATGAAATAAAACACAAATTGGATATGGCAAGAAAACAGTTACACAGTACACTGGTTGCATTCTTACCAATGACTGAGCCAAATATCACAAAACATTACAACATGTAGACAATGGATATGGCAAGAAAATAACCATACGAAATCATCTAATATGGCCCGTCTCCAACGCCATGCATTTTCATCATGATTCTTAAATTTTGTTGCTTGTCATGCATATACTAACATCAAAATAGTAAGTTTCCAATATGGCCCGTCTCCAAGGCCAATAAGTTATTCTCGCATCAATGATAATGCTTCCCTGGCCCATTAAATATGTCACAATACATTATCCCTATGGACTAAAGAAAGCATGTGCTTACGTTTTTCTTGTTTCCAAAGTAGTAAGTTTTTTGCCTTAATTCATCTTCTTTACCATTTCACCAACAAAAGCATTTTACACCCTTTTGGGTCCTTCGCCACATCCCACATGGATATATACACAAGTACAATAAAAATTAGCATTTTAGATTTATTTACTTTTTTATGATTAAAAAAAAAATATCACAAAAGTGTAATATCACATATGTTTGTGTGTGAGTGTACGTATGGGTGAAGATTTACTTTGTTCTAAGATTAAACTTTAGATGCTTATATATATATTATTTAATAACTCAAGAATCAAGTCCGCTTCCTCTTTGTCCTTCATCTGGTATCACAACAACAAAACATTAGAAACCCCTTCTTCCTTAAAAATATGGAAAGTAACAAAAAAATATCACACTCAGTAGTACCCAATCTATGCGCAAAAACTTAACATTATTAACACCTCCAATAGAACATGGCCTATCGCAATCGTGGCTCTAACCAACTTGGGCAATCTTTCAAAGATAGCTCACACACGAGAACTTGAGATTCAAACTCCCACCAGGAAGCTCTATCGTATCCCTACACTCCAGTATAAATGATTGCAAATGCAGGGTTGTTAGTAAGGGTAGATCAACAGATGAAAAACCGAATGAAAAATGGTTCCTATTTAAGCCCCTAATAAGTTTGAGCACCACAAGGGTTTTGCAATTGAACAAGGCTGAGCATCTTAGTTAGAATAGTGAGACTTTCATCATAAGTTGAGCGTTGGTTTGTAGTTTTTTAAGGCAACGAATGCATGTGCGTGGAGATTGGGGTTTAAACAAAGGTTTAGTAGACATACCTAATAAGGAGGATGTAGATGCCATGTTCGAACCAGAAACAGGATAGCTTCTGGCGGTGAAGAATCCAAGTCAATCTCATGAGCAATGAACACCTGTGCCTCTGTATCTTCACTGGCTTCGTGGGGATCTCCATGGTGATGGAGGCACGGACAGAGAGAGAGAGAGAGCAAGGAGGAGAAAGAGATTGAAAAGAAGATGAAAATAAGGAGTGAGAGAGAACCCGTTCACATTCCCTGAAGACATTGTATTCTCGCATTCTACGTCGGTTCTATAAGAATCGATGTCGTAATTCATTTTCAAAGACAATTTTGATATAATCCTCTTTGAAAATTTCTAGTTATTTACAAAAATGTCACCACTTATGACATCATTTTTTGTACAACTATAATAAAACTTTCGTCGTAGAAGACCATTTTTGTGGTAGTGATTTTATCATTTTATAAAAATAAACTCTATTTTACTACCTATCAAATGAATAAATAAAACATTTTTAAGAACATATATTTATTTTATTTGTCTCTTTATTTATTTAATTCCAAAATCTTCATTATTTTTCTAAAACTCTATTTATTTTAAATATAATCCTTTTTAATTTATTTTACGAAAAAAATGGGGTGTTTAAAAAGGTCGACAGAGACACATGGGGTTTGGAGTTAGGGAGTGGTCCTTGGAAGAGGTGTTAGGGTGGTACTTTAAGAGTTGAAGCTTGAGTTGCATTTGATATATTTTGTGTTGAAACAACAAGATCTATAAAATAGAAAGATAAAAAAAAGGTGAAAGCTGGGTTGACCCATTTCCCCTCAACTTCCAACTTTTGCAAATAATAAACAACAAATGAATAAAAGGAAATGAAATAACATTGGAGATAAAATAAACCCTAAAGCCTCTTCATATACCGAAGCATCATTGGGAGCATTTGAATATGCAAGAGCAATGTTGCCATAATAGATATCCTAGTTGTGAAGAGAGTGAGGATGAAAGAGAAGAGAACAAATGAGAAAGTGAAGACTAGAGTATAGAAAAAAAAAAGGAGAGAGCAAGTACAAGAAGAGAAGGAGAGAGACCAAGGATAAGAGAGAAGAGAACAAGGATTAGAATGAGAGAGATAGAGAAGACAACTATCATGGAAGATGATGACAACAAAAGTAAGGCTGACAACTGTGCATGTTTAGTATTCTAAAAAAATGATGATGACGTATGCAAATATTAATGCAATTGGTATTGACTCGCTACAAACAATCAAAAGTAATGGTCCCTTAAACTACATCTTCAATCGGTCCTCAAAGAATCCGTCCATTTAATATTTAGATGAATTAACTGGACCTCATATTAAAGAACCACATTTATTATTTGTAGAAGCAAACTTCATGATGAATCAAGATTGATTCAAAGAAGTTTTGATGATAACAAAGGTAATGACAAAAAGCTCAAAAGTCAAGAACACTTCATGATAACAAAGATGATGATCTCAGGAATCAAAGAATGAGTTCAAGATTGAATCAAGAACACTTCAAGGTTCAAAGAGGAAATTTGATTTCAAGAATCAAGAATCAAGTTTCAAGATTCAAGTTCCAAGAATCAAGATCAAGATTCAAGACTCAAGATTCAAGAATCAAGAGAAGACTCAATCAAGATAAGTATTAAAATTTTTTTTCAAAAACTGAGTAGCATATGAATTTTTCTCAAAACCTTTTACCAAAGAGTTTTTACTCTCTGGTAATCGATTACTAGATTATTGTAATCGATTACCAGTAGCAAAATGATTTTCAAAAAGCTTTCAACTGAATTTACAACATTCCAATTGATTTCGAAAAGCTGTAATCAATTACAATGTTTTGGTAATCAATTACCAGTGTGCTTGAACGTTGAAATTCAATTCAAATGTGAAGAGTCACATTCTTTCACAAAAAAGCTTTGTGTAATCGATTACACTGATTTGGTAATCGATTAGCAGTGAAAGTTTCTGAACAAATCAAAAGATGTAACTCTTCAAATAGTTTTTGACTTTTTCAAATTGGTTTTAAGTTTTTCTAAAGGTCATAACTCTTCTAATGGTTCTCTTGACCAGAAATGAAGAGTCTATAAAAGCAAGGCTTTGTTTTGCATTTCACATCAATCCAATCTATCAATCTATACATCTATCTTTTCCAATTCATTCTTTACACAAGCAATTTTTTCACATTGATTTCTGAGTCTCTTTGAACTTCTTCTTATTCTTCCTTTTGTCAAAAGCTTTTCAAAGTTTTTTGGTTTTCCAAACCTTGAAAACTTGTGCTATTCATCCTTTTCATTCCCTTCTCCCTTTGCCAAAAAGAATTCGCCAAGGACTAACCGCCTGAATTTTTTTTGTGTCTCTCTTCTCCCTTTTCCAAAAGAACAAAGGACTAACCGCCTGAATTCTTTTGTGTCTCTCTTCTCCCTTGTCAAAGAATTCAAAACGACACAGTCTGAGAATTCTTTTGATTCTTCCCTTTCCCATATACGAAAGATTTCAAAGGACTAACCGGCTGAGAATTCTTTTGTATCCCCATTCACAAAGTTTCAAAGGTTTAACCACCTGAGATCTTTGTCTTAACACATTGGAGGGTACATCCTTTGTGGTACAAGTAGAGGGTACATCTACTTGGGTTTGACTGAGAATAAGAGAAGGAACATCTCTTGTGGATCAGTTCTAGTGGAGGGTACATCCACTAGGTTGTTCAAAGAGAACAAGGGAGGGTACATCCCTTGTGGATCTTTGCTTGTAAAGGAATTTTACAAGGTTGAAAAGAAATCTCAAGGATCGTAGGTAGCTTGGGGACTGGATGTAGGCACGGGTTGTTGCCGAACCAGTATAAAAACTCTTGTGTGTTTGTCTCCTTCTTCCTAACTCTTTTAATTTTCGCTGTGCACTTTAATTTCCGTTTTTACTTTTGGTTAAGTTTCTTTTCTATTCTTCATTTACTTAACAACATAGTAAAAGCCTTAGAGGAGTAAATTTTTAATTAGTAAAGGTCTAGTAATAATTAATTCAACCCCCCCCCCTTCTTAATTATTCTGAGGCCTCTTGATCCAACATTATTCAATAAATTAAAATGTTTTTAACACATTGTTTGACTTTGTCAAACATAAATGCATTGTTTAGTTGAACACATATTTGGAAAGGGGTGGTGAACCTTAAAAGTAATTAAGCTCTAGTATTAAGTCTTAGTTTCAACGTTTATCCAAAGAACTAAAACTTATGGAAGTGTCTTAGGATCTCAAGGAAGAAGCAAATGCCCTAATTATTGTGGTTATAAATGGTTAAAAATAATGGTTGGTCCACCGAAAACCACATCTTAAACTGGTCCTTGAAGAATCCATAAATTTATTATTCAAAACTGAAATTCTGATACTGGGGAGAGATGTCGTACAGGATGTCACGACATCACGCTTCAGAACATGCAGATTGTGTTTGACTGTATGAACAGATTAAACAAGTAGATAACACAAGAGAATTGTTAACCCAGTTCGGTGCAACCTCACCTACATCTGGGGGCTACCAAGCCAGGGAGGAAATCCACTAAAATAGTGTTAGTTCGAAGATCTAACAGCCACTGTTTACAACCTTCTCACCTAACCACTACCCGTGCGACCTCTACCTAAGAGCCACTCTTAGATATGAGAACCCCGCTCACTCCCTCTCAATCACACTCCCGTGTTTACAATTAAATCAAAGACACACCAGAGATTGCTCTCTGAACAATAGAGATCAACTCTACACAAACTACAGAGATCAACTCTACACAAACTACAGAGATCAACTCTACACACTATAGAGATCAACTCTACACACTCAGGTCCAACACTTGATGTTAGAGTAACATCAAGGTGGCTCACAAAACACTCAAGTCCCAAACCTCACAAAATAACTCTTCAATCCCGGACTTGGTACAGAACTCGTGCAGCCTTCATGTTTATATAGCAGTGTGCGTTTCTGGGCTGCAACTACTTGTGCTGGATGAGATCTATCATTTTCCTGAAAATCTGCGCTTAAAGATCTAAAAGATACAGTTTGATCTTTTAGTTTTTATCTTTAATCTTTAATCCCTGAACGAACTCTTCTACTTTGAAATTCGAACTTTAATTATCTTTTAATTCGTTCCTAAAGATAGATCGTCTAATCTGTTGCTAACTGCACAATAATCTGTTAAAGAGATAACAGATTTATGTGTCCAGTATTTTCGGGCCGGATGTCAGGACATCGTGTCCGACATCGTGAATCCTGCAGCTTCATTTGACTTTTATCTTGCCTTGTGCATTGTGCAGCTCCTCCAGTGTTTTCGGGCAGGATGTCCAGGACATTGTATCCGACATCGTGGATCCTGCAGCTTCAATTCTTCATTTGACATTTTATCTTGCCTTGTGCATTGTGCAGCCCGATCTTATTCCTTGACACAACGTTGGACATCATGTGCAGCAACTCCAGCTTTCCTACATTGTCTAAGTGCTTATGTTTTAACAAAATCTTAGCCAATCTTTTAAACACTCCGTAGAGCTAAGCACTAACAATCTCCCCCTTTGGCAAATTTTGTCTAAAACATACTTAGACACTTCCTGAGCAGGTACGAGCAGTTATGCAAGTGGGATCAGCAACTTCCATTATCAGAGTAATCAAGCACAGCGGAATTGGTAATGGCGACAGCAAAATTCTGCAAGTTGCAAGTCGTTTCCAGGATGTCAAGACATCTCACGTGACATCAGCGTTCTGCTCCCCCTGTCTCCATGCTCTTACTGCAGCAACTTCTATCAGCTACTAGTCTTTTCCAGGATGTCAAGACATCTCATGTGACATCAGCGTTCTGCTCCCCCTTACTGCAGCATCTTCTATCAGCTACTATTACACCAGTCATCATCAGCAGCAGCAGTCTCCCCCTCAGGATCATATACATACAACTCCCCCTCAAAATCATGAATCATGCATACATCGTATCCTACTTCTCAAAATCATACATCATGCATAACACTACTATTGCATACATAGTATCCGACTACTCAAAATCATGCATGATAATACTATTACTCCCCCTTTTTAGACAGAATTTGACAAAAGTAGAATGCATGAACTTAAAGTGCAAATATTACAGACCAATAGTAATCAATTGTTCAAAGGGACATGCCCCTATAGCTAGTAATAGTAAAAACAAAAATAAAGGTCTGATGGTCATGGGGTGGCTTCAGAATCATCATCATCTGATTCTGTCTCTTCTGCTGCATCTTCCTCTTCCTCAGCTGCCTCTTCTTGCTCAGCTGGATCTTCTTCTTCCTCAGCTGCTTCACCATCATCAATGCCACTGTCTGTGAGTCTTTCGATCAGCCGTTCCAGCTCCATTTTCTTCTCTGTGGTGGCTTTGATGGTTGCTTCCAGCACCTTGCATGTGTCCTTGAGTTCAGCAATCAAGGCATCCTTGGACACAGCTCCTGAAGCAGCAGCTTTCCCTGATGTCGAGACATTGTCTGGGACATGTGTCCCCTCAAACAGTTTGTAATGCAGGGATAGAGGAGATTCTCTCTTCATCACAGAGTCAATGTTGTTTAAAATATTTGGATGTTGACTCAACATAATGCCACACAATACAGTTGGGAAGGCAATGGGTAATTTGACAGCAAACGATTCTGAATGCTTAACAGTTTGATCAAAAATATAGTTTCCAAAATTAAATTTGGACTTGGTTCCAACAGCATACAGAAATTTACCCAAACCTGTGGCAACAGTGGAAGTGTGATTGGTGGGTACCCAGTTTGCAGCGCCAATCCTATGCAAGATTGCATACTTCACACTTAGCTTCCCTGCAGAAAGCTTCCCTTTCTTTGGCCAATGCTGGACCTGTTTGGCAGTGATTTCCTTGGCAATTTGATGCTCAGAAACAGTAATATCCACCACTCCATCTGTAGGTCTGCCCAGGTATTTGTTGATTACAGCAGGGGAGAATCTAACACATTTTCCTCTGACAAATACTTTTTGATACTCATCACTCTTTCTGTTTGTTATGTCAGAGGGAATGTTGACAATAAATTCCCTGACTAGACTTTCATAGCAATCTCCCAACTTGGTGACAGTTTTCATCAGTCCTGCTGCCTTGATGAGGTCCATGGTCTCCTTGCAATCCAAGGCATCTCTTCCCAGTTCTCTTTCAACCGCAAGTCTGCGTTGATACACATATTTCCACTTTTCAACATTGCCAATGGAGTGGAAAGAGATGTTGTCCAATGGTGCATCAGGAACATTTCCAGGCACCTTTCTCCCAGATTTCTTGGCCCTCATTGATGTCGAGACATCTAGTTCGACATCATCATCAGAATCGGATGAGGAAATTTCTTTCCTCTTCTTGGAGGGGATTGCAACCTTGCTCCTTCTGGATGTGGTAGGAGTGATTGGAGTGCTCTTCTTCTGGGCCATAGTTTTGATTCGTCCAGACCTCTTGATGGGGGTTTTTCCCTTTCTGCTTTGTAGTCTTTCTGCAATGCCAGGTGCCAACTTGTTGGCAATGGGTTCCTCATCAGATTCTACCTCTTCAAGATCAATGAGGTCACCTGGAGCAGGTTCTGGTGCCCTTGGTGCAGGGGTCTTCTCTGTGGCTTGATCTTCTTCTTCTGTTGATTCCTCTTCACTGGGTGAAGGGAGGGCTTCAGCATTTGGAGCGGAAGATGTTGGAACATCTTTATCAACATCAGGCACAGAAACATTCGGGGTGGAGGATGTTGGAACATCTTCACCAGCATCAGGCACAGCAGCATTTTTCAGAATGTTACTCACAATACTGCGGATCTTCTTATCCATCTCCGGGTCTACTTCCCTAGGACTTGTTGCAGGGCTAGGGTTTTCAGAAATCTTCACTCCCTGTTGTCTTTTGGGAACCAGTTTCTCAGGGACAGGAGCTTGGCCAGGAATCATTTGTATGGGTTGGATGTTGAATTCAGGTTGTTCCTGGTGCGGAGATGATGGTACAGAGGGTGAGCCAGGAGCTGCAGTATCTTTTGGTGAGGTAGCCATGGAGAAGCAGAGCTTTTGAAATGGTTTCGTGAAAATCTGAGAGCTGTTGTGGAATGCTGAAAACAAGATTACCACTAAACTGTAAATTTGAATGCGGAATGTAGAGGGACGTGTGAAGCAACGGTCAAATCTGTTTCGGCCCAGTAATGAATGTGCTATTAACGTTTGAGCACATTCAAATAGAAGTAATTGCTATAAGTCTTCTAGCAGACAAACGCCCAGCTTGCCCCTCAGTTTTTCAAACTGATTTGCATCCAATGCCTTTGTGAAAATATCTGCTATTTGTTCCTCAGTGTCCACATGCTCTAGTGTGATAACTTTATCATCAACAAGCTCTCTAATATAGTGATGTCTAATGTCAATGTGCTTGGTTCTGCTGTGTTGAACAGGATTTTTAGAAATATTAATAGCACTCATGTTGTCACAGTACAATGTCATGACATCTTGTTCGACATTGTACTCCTTCAGCATCTGCTTCATCCAAATTAGTTGTGAACAGCTGCTTCCTGCTGCAATATACTCTGCTTCTGCAGTAGATAGGGACACACAGTTCTGCTTCTTGCTGAACCATGAAATAAGATTGTTGCCCAGATAGAAGCATCCACCTGAAGTGCTTTTTCTGTCATCTGCACTTCCAGCCCAATCAGCATCACAATACCCAACCAGCATTGAATCTGAACAATGACAGTACATAATCCCATAGTCACTGGTGCCATTTACATATTTCAGAATTCTCTTTACTTGATTCAAGTGACTTATCTTGGGATTGGCTTGATATCTTGCACAAACACCTACTGCATAGGTGATGTCAGGTCTGCTAGCTGTTAAATATAGTAAGCTCCCAATCATGCTTCTGTACAGACTTTGATCAACACTGGTGCCAGCTTCATCCTTTGACAGCTTCAAGTGAGTAGGTGCAGGTGTTCTTTTATGGCTGGCATTTTCCATCCCAAACTTCTTGACAATGTTCTTTGCATACTTGCTTTGTGAGAGGAATATGGAGTCTTCCATCTGCTTCACTTGGAGTCCCAGAAAATAAGTCAGCTCTCCAACAAGACTCATCTCAAATTCAGATTGCATCTGTTGGACAAAATGTCGAAGCATCTCATTCGACATTCCTCCAAACACAATGTCATCAACATATATCTGTGCTATCATCAAGTTTTCAGCATCTTGTTTGACAAAGAGAGTCTTGTCAATTCCTCCCTTCCTATACCCTTGCTGAGTAAGGAATTCTGTTAGCCTTTCATACCAAGCTCTTGGAGCTTGCTTCAATCCATAGAGAGCCTTCTTGAGCCTGTATACATGATCTGGATGAGTTGGATCTACAAATCCCTTTGGCTGCTCCACATAGGCTTCTTCATTCAGGTATCCATTCAGAAACGCGCTCTTCACATCCATCTGGAACAGCTTGAATTTGAGGATGCAAGCTACACCAAGTAACAATCTGATGGACTCAAGTCTAGCAACTGGGGCGAACGTTTCATCAAAGTCTACACCTTCAATCTGAGTGTAGCCTTGAGCAACAAGTCTGGCCTTGTTTCTGGTTATAACACCTTCTTCATTGGTTTTGTTCTTGAAGATCCACTTGGTGCCAATCACATTAGTTCCCTCGGGTCTCGGAACTAGCTCCCAGACTTCATTCCTTTTGAATTGCTCCAATTCTTCTTGCATAGCATTGATCCAGAACTCATCAGTCAGTGCCTCTTTCACATTCTTGGGCTCAATTTTGGAGACAAAGCATGAATTGGAGACAATCTCAATCTCCCTTGATCTTGTAGTGACCCCTCTGTTTGGATCTCCTATAATCAGCTCCTTGGGATGCATCTTCTGGATTCTAATGGAGGGTTTCTTGTCAGGTTGGTTGATGTTTGGTTCATCTGTAGCAGAATCAGAGTTTTCTGCATTTTCTGCACTTTTAGCTGTATCTGCTACATTGTCTCCCGATGTTCTGACATCTTCTTCGACATCCTTCTTTCTTGCTGGAGTTAGATCATCAACAACCACATTGATGGATTCCATCACAGTTCTGGTTCTGGAATTGAATACTCTATATGCTCTGCTGTTTGTAGAGTATCCCAGGAATATTCCTGCATCACTCTTGGGATCCATCTTTCTCCTTTGCTCTCTATCTGCCAAAGTGTAACATGGACTTCCAAAGATGTGGAAGTGCTTGACAGTTGGCTTCCTCCCTTTCCAGATTTCATACAGTGTGGTTGGAGTCCCTCTTCTAAGTGTGACTCTGTTGTGGATGTAGCATGCTGTGTTCATGGCTTCAGCCCAGAGATTATAGGGAAGTTCTTTGGCATGAAGCACGACCCTAGCAGCCTCTTGCAAAGTCCTGTTTTTCCTTTCAACTATGCCATTCTGTTGTGGTGTAATGGCTGCAGAGAACTCATGAGTGATGCCTTCAGATGTGCAGAATTCAGTGAACCTGCTGTTTTCAAACTCTCTGCCATGGTCACTCCTGATTCTCTTGATGACACAGTCCTTTTCTCTTTGAAGTCTTAGACTCAACTCCTTGAATACTTCAAAGGTGTCTGATGTCTCTCTGATAAAGTTGACCCAGGTAAATCTGGAGAAATCATCCACAACAACATAGGCATACCTCTTTCCTCCAAGGCTTTCAACTTGCATAGGCCCCATCAAGTCCATGTGAAGTAGTTCCAGCACCCTGGAAGTGGTCTGATGTTGAAGCTTCTGGTGGGACATCTTGACTTGCTTTCCAATCTGACATTCACCACAGATTCTGCCTTCTTCTATTTTCAGATTGGGAATGCCTCTAACAGCACCTTTGTCAATGATTTTCTTCATACCTCTTAAGTGCAGATGTCCAAATCTTTGATGCCATATTTTGACTTCATCTTCTTTGGAGAATGGACATGTGGAGGAGTAACTGGTTTCTTGAGGTGTCCATAGGTAACAGTTGTCCTTTGACCTGCTGCCCTTCATTAGAACTTCACTCTTCTCATTTGTCACCAAGCATTCTGACTTTGTGAAGTTTACATTGAATCCTTCATCACACAGCTGACTGATGCTGATCAAGTTTGCAGTCAGTCCCTTCACCAGCAGTACTTTGTCCAGACTAGGAAGTCCATCATGGACTAGCTTTCCCATTCCAGTGATCTTTCCTTTAGAGCCATCTCCAAATGTCACATAGCTAGTGGAGCAAGGTTCAATGTTCACCAGGAATTCTTTGACTCCTGTCATGTGTCTGGAACAGCCGCTATCTAGGTACCAATCTTCCTTAGCTGATGCTCTAAGTGAAGTATGAACAACAAGACTAACAGTCTTGTGTTTTGGAACCCACACCATCTTCCTTCCGCTGTTGCTGCTTTGAGTTCCATGATGTGGATGGCCATGTAAATGATAGCAAAAGGGCTTTATGTGACCATACTTGCCACAGTAGTGACACCTCCACTTCTTTCTTTTGCTCTTTTTCTGCTGCGTTCCAAGATGTCGAGACCGATGTTGTGACATCGTGGCTCCAGTGCTATTTTTGGCAGGAACAAATCCTGTCATGGTTATTCTGCCAGCAGATTTATGATTAAACCCAAGTCCTCTCTGGTTTCCAACATTCTTCCCAAGCTGTAGCACCTCATCAAGCATATCTGAGCCTTTATTCAGCATCTTTATTGATTTGGTCATGTTTTCCAGTTTAGAGTTCAGAAAACCGACTTCTCCTTTAAGCTCAGAGATCTCCTCTTCATGTGCCTCCTTCTCAGCCTCCAGATTTGCAATGACCTTCTTTAGTTGTGCTTCTTGCTGAAGAATCTTCTCACTTTTGATGCATAGTTCTCTATAGGATATAGCAAGCTCATCAAAAGTGATTTCACTATCTGTATCACTTGAATCTTCAGCAGATTCAAATCTCCCAGTGAGTGCATTCACATCTCTGTCAGAATCACTTTCTTGTTCACTCTCTGTATCATCAGACCGACATACAGAAAGTCCTTTCCTCTGCTTCTTGAGATGAGTGGGACATTCAGCTTTGATGTGTCCAAAGCCTTCACACCCACGGCATTGAATTCCTTTGCTGTGACTGGGCTTTTCATCTGACCTTTTCTGGTATTCACTACCTTTCCTGATGTCGAAAGGGATGTTCCGGACATGTGGTTTCTGCCTCCTGTCCATTCTGTTCAGCACTTTGTTGAACTGTTTTCCAAGGAGCACAACTGCATTAGTCAGCCCTTCATCAGTATCCAGGTCATACTCATCTTCTTCTCCTTCATCATTGGACACGAACGCCAGATTCTTGCTCTTCTTTTCAGCCCTATCCGAGAGTCCTAGCTCAAAGGTTTGAAGGGAACCAATGAGTTCATCCACTCTCATGTTGCAAATGTCTTGGGCCTCCTCTATTGCAGTGACTTTCATGTCAAATCTCTTAGGCAAGGATCTGAGGATCTTTCTTACCAGCTTTTCATCTGTCATCCTTTCTCCCAAGGCAGTGCAAGCATTGGCAATTTCAAGAATGTTCATGTGGAAGTCATGAATACACTCTTCCTCCTTCATCTTCAGATTTTCGAATTTTGTAGCCAATAGTTGCAATCTGGACATCTTCACTTTGGAGGTTCCTTCATGAGTGGTTTTCAGGATCTCCCATGCATCCTTGGCCACTGTGCATGTGTTGATCAGTCTGAAGATATTCTTGTCAACTCCATTGAATAGAGCATTCAAAGCTTTGGAGTTTCCAAGTGCCAATTCGTCTTCTTCTTTTGTCCAGTCTTCTTCTGGCTTCAATTCATCAGTGGGCTTTCCTTCTGTGTCCAGCATCATGGGATGTTCCCAGCCTTTGATGACAGCTTTCCAGGTTCTGCTATCCAGTGATTTGAGGAAGGCCACCATCCTTGCTTTCCAGTATTCATAGTTGGTTCCATCCAGAATTGGTGGTCTGTTCACTGGTCCTCCTTCTTTCTCCATGTTCATCAGAATTTATCTCCCTAGATCTCACTCAGTGATTTCGAGTGCCTGCTCTGATACCAATTGAAATTCTGATACTGGGGAGAGATGTCGTACAGGATGTCACGACATCACGCTTCAGAACATGCAGATTGTGTTTGACTGTATGAACAGATTAAACAAGTAGATAACACAAGAGAATTGTTAACCCAGTTCGGTGCAACCTCACCTACATCTGGGGGCTACCAAGCCAGGGAGGAAATCCACTAAAATAGTGTTAGTTCGAAGATCTAACAGCCACTGTTTACAACCTTCTCACCTAACCACTACCCGTGCGACCTCTACCTAAGAGCCACTCTTAGATATGAGAACCCCGCTCACTCCCTCTCAATCACACTCCCGTGTTTACAATTAAATCAAAGACACACCAGAGATTGCTCTCTGAACAATAGAGATCAACTCTACACAAACTACAGAGATCAACTCTACACAAACTACAGAGATCAACTCTACACACTATAGAGATCAACTCTACACACTCAGGTCCAACACTTGATGTTAGAGTAACATCAAGGTGGCTCACAAAACACTCAAGTCCCAAACCTCACAAAATAACTCTTCAATCCCGGACTTGGTACAGAACTCGTGCAGCCTTCATGTTTATATAGCAGTGTGCGTTTCTGGGCTGCAACTACTTGTGCTGGATGAGATCTATCATTTTCCTGAAAATCTGCGCTTAAAGATCTAAAAGATACAGTTTGATCTTTTAGTTTTTATCTTTAATCTTTAATCCCTGAACGAACTCTTCTACTTTGAAATTCGAACTTTAATTATCTTTTAATTCGTTCCTAAAGATAGATCGTCTAATCTGTTGCTAACTGCACAATAATCTGTTAAAGAGATAACAGATTTATGTGTCCAGTATTTTCGGGCCGGATGTCAGGACATCGTGTCCGACATCGTGAATCCTGCAGCTTCATTTGACTTTTATCTTGCCTTGTGCATTGTGCAGCTCCTCCAGTGTTTTCGGGCAGGATGTCCAGGACATTGTATCCGACATCGTGGATCCTGCAGCTTCAATTCTTCATTTGACATTTTATCTTGCCTTGTGCATTGTGCAGCCCGATCTTATTCCTTGACACAACGTTGGACATCATGTGCAGCAACTCCAGCTTTCCTACATTGTCTAAGTGCTTATGTTTTAACAAAATCTTAGCCAATCTTTTAAACACTCCGTAGAGCTAAGCACTAACACAATGAATCACACCTTGTATTAAAGACTCGCTTTTATTATTCAAATAAATTAACGCGTCTTTAAGGTATTGTTTGACTTTACCCTAAAAGAGTAAGATTACAATAACACCCCTTGTGGTTTCTTGAAATTACATATAATACTCCTCATTTTTTACACCAACACTAAACCCCCTTGTATGAACAACATTGCATTGAGACTCCTTACAAATTACATTATCTCCTATTAAATGTTTACAAAACCTGACACTGTGTACCCCTAGTAGGGGTTGTTGTAATAGTAAACAAAGTAAGAGAATTAGGTGTAATTTTTAAAAAGTTATCAAGAGGAGGTTTTGCTCTAATTTACCCAAACTAAAATGCATTTGTTTAGCTGAATGTGTATTTAGGAAGCAATGATAAAATTTAAGTGCCATTAATCATGAAAGAACCAAAGATCTAACTACAATGGTTATAACAAAATACATTGCTTAATCAGAATAATTTGCTTGTTTAAATAAAGTTATACGTACTACATAAACATAAAAAGAAAAAAGATTTGAAAGTGAATATAAAGTAAAATAATTCATTTCAATCATTGGAGAAAATTAATTATTAATATTCTAGCATATTCATTGTTTGTTGATCATATAAATATAATATCAATTATGGATTTTCTCATTAACATATAAAATTGTTTTTCTTAATTTGTATGAAAAAACTTCAAGTGTCAATTATTTTGAACATGGAGGAAGCATGTTACAAGAAATGTGTTATAAGATGTGCCGACATCAATCATAATGACATATATTTCAATTGTATTATAATTACAAAATTACTTGAAAAATATTTATTAATAAAGTCTTCATTGACAGTCAGATTTAAATTTACAATCCTGTAAGATATGATTTTAATCAACTGGATTAGTTTTTGTTTGCTATTAACAATCAGTATTATACGCAATAATGATCCCAGATTAATGTTTTCCACCGATAAGAAATTTATGTCTCCTCAAACAAACATTAATGTTTCTATAAAAATAAAAATAAAAACTAATAAAAAATTACCGAGGTAATTGGATTTAGTACAAGGATAAAGAATTAAGAGTCGCGAGGGTCGGGGGATCAGGGAGAAAATAGAGAAGCAGAAAAAAAGTGTATGAAACTGAAACTATTATTTGAGAGAGAGAAAGAGAGTTCATTCAACACTTCTTGTTTGTTTCCTCTTCAGCGCTTCCTTTTATGCTTAATCATCCACCACCCATAGCTATCACAACTTTGAAGCAAGAATTCTTCTCATATTTCCAAAATGGAATTTAAGCAACATGAGGAAACTGAGTTGAGGATGCCTACAGCAACAACGAGTCACAACGACTTCGGAATACTGCCCTCAAGTTAAGGAGAAGAGGAGCCAGTGGCGGCGGCGATACTAGTGGCGATTCCAATGACCCCAACACCACCCACCCTGTTTCAAAAACAATGACAATGAGAAGTATCATGAGTGCCTTAAGAACCACATCGTCAAAATTGGCGGCCACACACTTGATGGATGCATCAAGTTCTTGCCTCTGGGCGAGGAGGGAACCCTGGACGCGCTAAAATGCCTCGTGTGCAACTGCCACCGAAACTTCCATCGTAAGGAGACCCCCAATGACACCTACATGGTGCCTTACTACCACCACTCGCCGTTGCCGTTGGCAGCGTACAATGGGGAGCAAGTGGGCTACCCCCGTGTGCAAGGGCAACAATGCACCACACTGGCACTCCCCTCCAGATCAAGGGGCAGTGGTGGGGCCCAGTCCTCAAGGGAGGACATGGAGGCAGTGTCAGACCCAACGAGTGGTGCCACTCCTCATGGCGGGTCCAGCAAGAAGCGTTTCAGGACTAGGTTCACCCAAGAGCAAAAGGAGAAGATGTTGGCCTTTGTAGAAAAGCTTGGTCGGAGGATTCTTAAGCACAATGAGAGTGATGTGCAGGAGTTTTGTGCCCAAAGTAGCGTCCAGCCTCATGTGCTTAAGGTGTGGGTGCACAACAACAAGCACACCTTGGGTAAGAAGCCCTAGACAGAAAAAAAAAATCCAGCCCCGTTACCTCTCTCTCTATATATATGTTTCTCTGTTTGAAGTTACCATAATAACAACCACCATTCCCAGCTGGAAGCTCAACCTTGAAGCCAGAGAGATCATGTTCTTGAAGTTCTGACAAAGCATGCTAGAAATAAATATATTGCTTCCAAAGTGCAATTTAGAATTCTTAATTTGGTTATTAATAGATAATATATTATAACCTCCATTTGTCATCGCAATGTATTCAAGACCAATATATATTATTCTGAATTCTATTTGCATGTAATTTATTTTAAACTAATTATTTTTTATAATTTTCCAAAATTAACATTATGCTATTTGTAATAATTGAATTTTAAAAATTAATATATATGTTTAGTAGATATAAAGTAAGTTGGATAGTTAAAGAAAAAAGAAAGAAAAAAAAATCACGAATTTGATTCAACCTAGTAACAGGAATTAACATTTGGTGAGAAAAAATAATATATCTTTAGAGTCGATTTAAATTATTTTAATTTTTCTCTAATTAACATACCTTTAATTCATTTTATATGATTTTTGCAATCTTAGTAATTAATACGCTGGATTGCCATTTTTTAGATTATAGTGTTAGTCTTGATGATTTGAAATTTGTACTCTTCCATTAATATATTAATACATGTTAATTTATTTTATATGGTATGATTATAGCAAATGTTACACCATAAAATAATATTATTTTATTTTTTGTGAAGCATAAATATGCCTCTAATTGTTTCATTGTCATGCTATCTTTACAATCCAAAATCAACACAACTGTTTAAGGTTGAGATAAATTTGTGCTTTAAGAATATAAGTACTTATGCACTAATCCTAATTTGTATTTTTGTTTCCAATCGACACACTTTTATAACATGGTTTATTTTCATGTCATTTAACATTTTCCTCCAACGAACATTGAGTGTTTGGATATTTTGGCATTTTAATAGGATGTTCTAGACACATCATTAAAGAGTATGTTGCAATTATAGATGCCAAAAGATTAAAAAAAATGATAGAATCTTTTTGAATGTAAAATTTGCAAGAAAAAAAGAGAACTATTTACGTCAAATATGCATGAAAAAATATCACAAGAATTAAATTGAAAAAATACCTTTTTTTATGTCACACCTCAATGAGAAGAGAAAGACATAGTAAGGAGCCAACACAATTGATTGTTTATATCATGCAAGAAAAAAAATACTAAGATTGTAGAAAAAATAAAAAAATAATGTGTATAAAAATATATTTAAATATTTCTTGACACATTTATTAACATATATTTATTGAAATTAAATTAAATAATTAATAATATGTTAAAATTCAAAATAATATAAAATAATTAATCCTATATTATAAAATATGAATTTAATACCTGCGCAAGACACAACACACTACATTATATAGTAATAATAATAATAATAAAACACTCTCATTTGGTAACTAAATCCTTATAAAGATTAAATATGGAAGTCAATAAAAAAAAATATTTGTGCTTGATTGTTTTGAACCAAATAATAAATATATGATGCTCATGGGAATATAAATTGAGGAAAACATGGTAAAAAAGGAAATTATATATAACATTTTCTGAAATCAATAATAAGCAAAAAAAATACTTTTTAAAATACATTCTTGAGAATATAAGATGATTCAATGAAAAAAAAGTTCATAGGAGTATTAGAGCCATTGTTATGTTAATTGATTAAAAATGTTATGTTAGATTATAGGTTTAATTGTAAAATTTATCCTCCTATTTTGTCTATTTCACCAAATTTTTCTTATTTTTTAATTTATTATCTAAGTCTCCAAAGCTTATTTTAATGCTTGAGGAAGGACTAAAATCATGGTCCTTGGAGTGAGAAACACATTCCTTTATCATTACACCTAAATGCTCATTTAAATATTTAGTGCAAAATATATTATTAATATAGGTTTTATGTAAAAATAGTTTGAAATTCAAATTTTATTTTATTTTAATTTATAATATTTTTATAATCTCTTATATTATCTTTTAAAATATAATATATAAGATTAAATTCTATTTTGACATACATTAGAATATGTATATTTATATAATTTTATTTTTTATTATATATTATATTTATCTTTTAAAATGATGTTTGTGATTTAGTGACAACATTTTTTTATTTATATTAAGATATCGATGTTATTTATTGTAATACAAATAAAAAATATCATCATTAAATAACATATATAAATATTTTAAAAGATAATAAAATACTATCATTTGGTTTGGTGTACATTACTTTATATGATGAAAAGAGTATTACTTAAGCTATTTAATTATATGGCATTATTAGTTAAAATTAGATTATGGACCCGTGTGATGTGTGGAATAAAAATTTGTATGAATATAATTTTATATTTTCATGAAATAATATTTTTTTATAAATTAAAATTTATAAGATGATATTACATCTAAAACCTAAAGTTTGAATTGTTCAATCTTTTATCTTATTAAAAAGTAACAATATGACACTAATACTATATCTTTAGAGTTGCAAAACTCTTTTAATTTTACATCTAACAACAATGTCAAACCCTATACTACATTCGCAACCTTACTCCAATTGGCCCAAGCATTGATCACATCACCTAACATGACATTTTTTTTTGGGTGAATTCACCATATGGAAGTAATAAAAAAATGTTATTTTTCTAATCAAAATACAATTATAATCAAATGCTTAATTAAGCTGCAAAATAACTACCATAAGACCATCAATTTCATTTTTGGTAAGATAATGATGCATTTTCATTTGAAATTATTAATTTAATGCCCAATAATTACTAGTTTCAACAAAACACTTATAACATTTTTTAAGAGATTGAAATTTTCATAAAGAATTTGACAATTTTTGTCATTTTTTTTAAATTTCAACAAAGCATTTATGTCACAAACTACTAATTTAATATTAAATTTAATTAATCAGCACCAACTACACCCACTTTTAGGAAAACATTTATAACATTTCAAAAGTGTAATTTAAAAAAAATACTTATAATTTTTTTAATAATTAAAATCAATAAACTTAAAATTACTAATTTCACCGTAACTATTAGTTTCAAGAAAGCATTTATAACATTTTAAATGTTTAATTTTTAAAAAAATATTAGAATTTTAAAATACTGAGATTAGAGTAGTAACATATGCATATTTATTCTTATAATTTTAAAATATTGAATAACATTCTGTAACACATTTTGATTTTATATATATATATATATATATATATATATATATATATATATATATATATATAGTGTTTGTAAACCTATAAATTGAGTTTATATGAAAATATACAAATGAAAGAGTTTTATCCTTTGGTTAGTGAAATTTCAATGTATGTTAAATTAAAGTTAAATATGTTTTTACTAACAAACATGGTGCCTTGTTTATATGTCATAAGCTATAATATTAATTGTTATTTTGCTTGCACGTCGTTTGTCTATTAGACTTACACATTTGAACTACTTGGTATGGAATAGTAACTTTGGATTCCTAACTTTGAGTAGTTTTTTTTTTCAAGTGACTTTGATTTCCTTCCTTCCCAATTTGAACTACTTGGTGTGGGATACTAGCAGAGTCAGGATGTTGAAGACAGGGTGTAGTGCAGAGCAGTTGAGGCAATTCTATTTGGATAAAGTGAACCAATAGCACAGGCTGCAAATTTATGACTTCAATTTTGAGACTCAAACTTGGTGTGGATGGGAATGTTAACTAAAGAATTACTTCTTTTTTTTTTTACATCAAACTTATGAATGATATGAATTACTTTTTATAAAATGAGTTTTTATTTGTTTAATTTTTTCTTTTTTTATATTAAAAAAACTTAAATTGCTTATGTATCATTCTTTAGCTCGAATTGGTCACAAATAATTTTAACTAGATTAACTATTAATGGTGGATTTTCTTTAAAAAAATTGCTTGCATTAACAAGGGTTATAAAACCTGGTAAAAAGGGAATATAAACTTAAACAATGACTATGGTTTATACAAGGTTTAGATACTATCGGAAATTATGGAGGGTTTATATATCACGGGTAAGCCCTAATTTCCCAGGGTTCTCAAAACCATAGGTAAATCATATGTCACGAAGATTTTTCTTGTAGAATGATCAACCGCAGGTAATATATTTAACAAAGGTTTGAACCCCTAGTAACACCAAAATTAACCCCATTAAATTCATTTTTTTTTCTTGTAGTGCTTATTCATATCTCTAACATCGTTTCCAACAATGCATTCATGTTATGGTTGTGTAATGTAAAAAACAAGCAAACAAAACCAAACATACATAATAAAAAATGAACCAAATGGAGTCATTCAACTTACACACAGAAGCAAAGGACAAGATAAAAAAAAATCAACATATACACCCATGCTAGGTTATCCTCTTTGATCTCGATATTAAGATAATACAAATAAATAAAATTAAAATAGACAAAGTGTTAACTCATTGACAAGTGATGCAATCCTACGCCCCAAGGGCATTGGATAGAAGACTTCAAAAAGATTGGGCTAGAGATGCAAGAGAAGGCCCTAGGGTTCTCATGAGTCTTAATATAGATTTCGGGCCCATGGGCTAAGTATGAGCCCACTTATCTTTATACATATTATATTAAGGTTTCCTTATTTTTGGGCCATGTATTTAGGGCTCCATAATCTAGGTAGGGTACCCTAGAAATGTAAGATTTTTTAGCTCTTGTATTTTACGACTCCTAGACTTGTTTTTTGTAAGTGAATATTGATGTAAGCTCCATTGGAGCTTGTAGGCCTAGGATCTTCTTCATCAATTGATTCCTTTGCTTCTTGGAAGATGAATGGAAGCGGAATGAAGAAAGGAAGAGAGAGAGGAGATGCCACTTCAAGGAGAAGATGAGTCTAGAAGAAGCTCACCACCATAGGAGGCCATGGATAAGAGCTTGGAGGAAGAAGGAGATGAATGAAGGGAGAGGAAGAGAAGAACACGAAATTTTGTGCTCTAAATGAGCTTTGAAATCTGAAGATTAATATTCAAATGATCAAAGTTGAAAAAAATGCACACACATGACCTCTATTTATAGCCTAAGTAAGTGTCACAAAAATTGGAGGGAAATTTGAATTTCAATTCAAATTTCACTTGAATTTGAAATTGAATTTGTGGAGCCAAAATTTCACTAATTATGATTAGTGAATTTTAGTTATGGTTCAGTCCACTAATCCAAGATCAATTCCAAGATTCTCCACTAAGTGTGCTTAGGTGTCATGAGGCATGTAAAGCATGAAGGACATGCACAAAGTGTGACTATATGATGTGGCAATGGGGTGTAGTAAGCAAATGCTCACCTCCCCCTCTAAAATTTAATTGGATTGGGCTTCTACCAATTCAATTAAATTTATTTCCAACCACACACATCAAATATTCACTTAGTGCATGTGAAATTACAAAACTACCCCTAATACAAAAACTAGTCTAGGTGCCCTAAAATACAAGGGCTGAAAAATCCTATATTTCTAAGATACCCTACCTACATTATGGGGCCCTAAATACAAGGCCCAAAAATAATGAAACCTTAATCTAAAATTTACAAAGATAAGTAGGCTCGCACTTAGCCCATCGGCCCAAAATCTACCCTAAAACTCATAAGAACCCTAGGGCCTTCTCTTGCATCTATGACCCAATCTACTCGGAGCGGATCGCAAAATTCCCCTAGGTAACTGGGTTTTCACATCTTTCCCTCTCTGTCTCTGCAAAGACAGTTTTTCATGTTCTCCGATGTTGCAAGCTTGCAGCCTAGTTGTAGCTTTCACGCTTTTTTCTCTAATCAGTCAAATGCTACACAATTCATATACTAAAAGCTACCAAATACTCCTACGTGGCATTGCTAGAAATTGAGAGCCGTCAACCTTCTACGTGAGATGTGCTTACCTTACCACACTAAAGCTAATACTTTACTATTTCTACCATTTGTTGTCTGACTTTTCTCAATATCCTTTATATTTACTTTTAATATGGGTAATTTAGTAATTTTAGTTAAGATAACAAATGATAATAAAGAAAAAAATTAATTAATAAATAATTCAGAATGGAATAAATTTTAAAAAACATAAAATATGATGAGACAAATATTTTTGAAACATAATTTGTCTTTGGAAACTTCAATGAATGTCAAATTAATTGGAATGTAATTATATTTGGATAGTAGCTGTTAGAAAATTTAATTTATATAATTAAAATGTCAAATTGCAGTAGTCAAATTGATAGAAGTTTGATTATATTTTCATTTATATTTTTAAGTATAAAATTTTACAAGTTATAAATTATTTATAATTTTTTAATATAGACGGGTCATGTGAGTCAACTAGTGACTCATTGGGTGTCGCCATAGAATAGAGTAACAGCCACACCTAGCACCACCTTTCTTTGTTTCTTTGTTTCTTCTTCTTCGCATGTTTTAAGATGTAATGAAATGCATGAAGGGACAGATCGAGGGAATGGCCAATCTGCTCCTTCATCGCTTCTAGCATTCATGTCAATACTCCCCTGTCAACAACAATTATAGAATAAAATTAATACAATTTATGTAAAGAAAAAGGTAAAAATAGAAATCACTTTTAAATGTTCAACTCATCAAACCATATCAATGTCAAGAATTTGAAGATTGGGGCAACGCTTGATCACTTCTAACCCCTCAACCCAATCTATGTGCAGAAACTTAACATTATTAACAACCCCCAATAGAGCATGGCCTATCACAATCGTGGCTCTAACCAACTTAGGCAATCTTTCAAACCTTGCTTCAGGACCACTAAAATAAAGATGGCTCACGCACAAGAACATGAGATTCAAACTCCCACCAGGAAGCTCTGTCGTATCCCTACACTTTAGTATAAATGATTGCAAATGCAAGGTTGTTAGTAAGGGCAGATCAACAGATGAAAAATCGAACAAAAAAGGGTTCTTATTTAAGCCCCCAATAAGTTTGAGCACCACAAGGGTTTTGCAGTTGAACAAGGCCCAACATCTTAGTTAGAATAGTGAGACTCTCATGATAAGTTGAGCGTTGGTTTGTAGTTTTTTAAGGCAACAAATGCATGTGCATGAAGATTGGGGTTTAAACGAAGGTTTAGTAGAGATACCTGATAAGGAGGATGTAGATGCCATGTTCGAACGAGAAAAAGGATAGCTTCCAGTGATGAAGAATCCAAGTCAATCTCGTGAGCAATGAACACCTGTGCCTCTGTATCTTCACCGGCTTCGTGGGGATCTCCACGGTGATGGAGGCACGGACAGAGAGAGAGATAGAGAGAGCAAGGAGGAGAATTTAGGATTCTCTAAAACTGAGGGAGAAAGAGATTAAAAAGAAGATGAAAATAATGAGTGAGAGAGAGCCCGTTCACATTCCCTAAAGACATTGTATTTTCGCATTGTAGAACCGATGTCGTAATTCATTTTCAAAGAAGATTATGATAAAATCCTCTTTGAAAATTTCCAGTTATTTACAAAAATGCTACCACTTTACTTATGACATCAGTTTTTGTACAACCATAATAAAACTTGCATCGTTGAAGACCATGTTTGTGGTAGTGATTTTATCATTTTATAAAAATAAACTCTATTTTACTACCTATCAAATGAATAAATAAAACATTTTTTAAGAACATATATTTATTTTATTTGTCTCTTTATTTATTTAATTCCAAAATCTTCATTATTTTTCTAAAACTCTATTTATTTTTAAATATAATCCTTTTTAATTTCTTTTAAGAAAAAAAATGGGGTGTTTAAAAAGGTCAAGAGAGACACATGGGGTTTACAGTTAGGGAGTGGTCCTTGGAAGGGGTGTTAGGGTGGTACTTTAAGAGTTGAAGCTTGAGTTGCATTTGATATATTTTGTGTTGAAACAACAAGATCTATAAAATAGAAAGAAAAAAAAGGTGAAAGCTGGGTTGACCCATTTCCCCTCAGCTTGCAACTTTTGCAGATAACAAACAACAAATGAATAAAAGGAAATGAAATAACATTGGAGATAAAGTAAACCCTAAAGCCTCTTCATATACCGAAGCATCACGGGCAGCATTTGAATATGCAAGAGCAGTGTTGCCACAATAGACATCCTAGTTGTGAAGAGAGTGAGGATGAAAAAGAAGAGAACAAATGAGAAAGTGAAGACTAGAGTATAGAAAAAAAAAGGAGAGAGCAAGTACAAGAAGAGAAGGAGAGGGACCAAGGAAAAGAGAGAAGAGAACAAGGATTAGAACGAGAGAGATAGAGAAGACAACTATCATGGAAGGTGATGACAACAAAAGTAAGGCTAACAACTGTGCATGTTTAGTATTCTAAAAAAATTATGATGATGTATGCAAATATTAATGCAATTGGTAGTGACTCGCTAAAAACAATCAAAAGTAATGGTCCCTTAAACCACATCTTCAATCGGTCCTCAAAGAATCCGTCCATTTATTATTCAGATGAATTAACTGGACCTCATATTAAAGAACCACATTTATTATTCAATAAATTAAAATTTTTTTAATGCATAGTTTGACTTTGTCAAACACAAATGCATTGTTTAGTTGAACACATATTTGGAAAGGGGTGGTGAACCTTAAAAGTAATTAAGCTTTAGTATTAAGTCTTAGTTTCAAAGTTGATCTAAAGAACTAAAACTTATGGAAGTGTCTTAGGATCTCAAGGAAGAAGCAAATGCAATAATTATTGTTGTTATAAATGGTTAAAAATAATGGTTGCTCCACCGAAAACCACATCTTTAACTTGTCCTCGAAGAATCCATAAATTTATTATTCAAAACAATGAATCACACCTTGTATTAAAGACTCGCTTTTATTATTCAAATAAATTAATAATACCTATTAAAGACTCGCTTTTATTATTCAAATAAATTAATAATACCTATTAAAGACTCGCTTTTATTATTCAAATAAATTAATGCGTCTTTAACGTATTGTTTGACTTTACCCTAAAAGAGTAAGATTACAATAACACCCCTTGTGGTTTCTTGAAATTACATATAATACTCCTCCTTTTTTACACTAACACTAAACCCCCTTGTATGAAGAGCATTGCATTGAGACTCCTTACAAATTACATTATCTCCTATTAAATGTTTACAAAACCTGACACTGTGTACCCCTAGTAGGGGTTGTTGTAATAGTAAACAAAGTAAGAGAATTAATCATGAAAGAATGTGTATTTAGGAGGTTTTGCTCTAATTTACTCAAACTAAAATGCATTTGTTTAGCTGCATGTGTATTTAGGAAGCGATGATAAAATTTAAGTGCCATTAATCATGAAAGAACCAAAGATCTAACTACGATGGTTATAAAAAAATACATTGCTTAGTTAGAATAATTTGCTTGTTTAAATTAAGTTATATGTAGTACATAATCATAAAAAGAAAAAAAGATTTGAAAGTGAATATAAAGTAAAATAAGTCATTTCAATCATAGGAGAAAATTAATTATTAATATTCTAGCATATTCATTATTTGTTGAGCATATAAATATAATATCAATTATGGATTTTCTCATTAATATATAATTTTTTTTTCTTAATTTGTATGAAAAAACTTCAAGTGTCAATTATTTTGAAAATGGAGGAAGCATGTTACAAGAAATGTGTTATAAGATGTGTCGGCATCAATCATAATGACATATATTTCAATTGCATTATAATTACAAAATTACTTGACAAATATTTATTAATAAAGTCTTCATGGACAGTCAGATTTAAATTTACAATCTTGTAAGATATGATTTTAAACGACTGGATTAGTTTTTGTTTGCTATTATCAATTAGTATTATAAGCAATAATGATCCCAAATTAATGTTTTCCCCTAATAAGAAATTTATGTCTCCTCAAACAAACATTAATGTTTCTATAAAAATAAAAAAAACTAATAAAAAATTACTGAGGTAATTGGATTTAGTACAAGGATAAAGAATTAAGAGTCGTGAGGGTCGGGGGATCAGGGAGAAAATAGAGAAGCAGAAAAAAAGTGTATGAAACTGAAACTATTATTTGAGAGAGAGAAAGAGAGTTCATTCAACACTTCTTGTTTGTTTCCTCTTCAGCGCTTCCTTATATGCTCAATCATCCACCACCCTTAGCTATCACAACTTTGAAGCCAGAATTCTTCTCATATTTCCAAAATGGAGTTTAAGCAACATGAGGAAACTGAGTTGAGGATGCCCGCAGCAACAACGAGTTACGACGACTTCGGAATACCACCTTCAAGTCAAGGCGAAGAGGAGCCAACGGCGACGGCGATACCAGTGGCGATTCCAATGACCCCAACACCACCCACCCTGGCTCAAAACAACGACAATGAGAAGTATCATGAGTGCCTTAAGAACCACACCGTCAAAACTGGCGTCCACACACTTGATGGATGCATCAAGTTCTTGCCTCTAGGCGAGGAGGGAACCCTGGATGCGCTAAAATGCCTCACGTGCAACTGCCACCGAAACTTCCATCGTAAGGAGACCCCCAATTACACCTACCTGGTGCCTTACTACCGCCACTCGTCGTTGCCGTTGGCAGCGTACTATGGGGAGCAGGTGGGCTACCCCCATGTGCAAGGGCAACAATGCACCACACTGGCACTCCCCTCCAGGTCAAGGGGCATTGGTGGGGCCCAGTCCTCGAGGGAGGACATGGAGGCAGTGTCAGACCCAACGAGTGGTGCCACTCCTCATGGCGGGTCCAGCAAGAAGCGTTTCAGGACTAGGTTCACCCAAGAGCAAAAGGAGAAGATGTTGGCCTTTGCAGAAAAGCTTGGCTGGAGGATTTTGAAACACGATGAGAGTGCTGTGCAGGAGTTTTGTGCCCAAACTAGCATCCAACCTCATGTGCTTAAGGTGTGGGTGAACAACAACAAGAACACCTTAGGTAAGAAGCTCTAGACAGAAAAAAAAATCCAGCCCCGTTACCTCTCTCTCTATATATATATATGTTTCTCTGTTTTAAGTTACCATAATAGCAACCACCATTCGCCTCTAATTGTTTCATTGTCATGCTCTCTTTACAATCCAAAATCAACACAACTGTTCAAGGTTGAGATAAATTTGTGCTTTAAGAATATAAGTACTTATGCACTAATCGTAATTTGTACTTTTGTTTCCAATCTCTGCACTTTTATAACATGGTTTATTTTCATGTCATTTAACATTTTCCTCCAACGAACATTCAGTGTTTGGATATTTTGGCATTTCAATAGGATGTTCTAGACACATCATTAAAGAGTAACCTTCTGTTGCAACTGTAGATGCCAAAAGATTAAAAAAAATGTTAGAATCTTTTCGAATGTATAATTTGCAAGAAAAAAGAGAAAACTAATTACGTCAAATATGCATGAAAAAATATCACAATTAAATCCGAAAGATAAATTGAAAAAATACCTTTTTTTTTTATGTCACACCTTAATGAGAAGAGAAAGACATAGGAAAGAGCCAACACGTACAATTGATTGTTCATATCATGCAAGAAAAAAAATACTAAGATTGTAGACAAATAAAAAAAATAAATGTGTATAAAAATATATTTAAATATTTCTTGACACATTTATTAACATATATTTAGTGAAATTAAATTAAATAATTAATAATATGTTAAAATTCAAAATAATATAAAATAATTAATCCTATAATTATAAAATATGAATTTAATACCTATGTAAGACACAACACACTACGTTATATATTAATAATAATAAAAGACTCTCATTCGGTTACTAAATCCTTGTAAAGATTAAATATGGAAGTCAATAAAAAAATATTTGTGATTGATTGTTTTGAACCAAATAATAAATATATGATCCCCATGGGAATAGAAATGTAGGAAAACATGGTAAAAAAAAAGGAAATTATAACATTTTCTGAAATCAGTAATATGAAAAAAAAATACTTTTTAGAATACATTCTAGAGAATATAAGATGATTTTCAACAAAAACAAAAGTTCATAGGAGTATTAGAGCCATTGTTATGTTAATTGATTAAAAATGTTATGTTAGATTATAGGTTTAATTGTAAAATTTGTCCTCCTATTTTGTCTATTTCACCAAATTTTTCTTATTTTTTAATTTACTATCTAAGTCCCCAAAGCTGATTTTAATGCTTGAGGAAGGACTAAAATCATGGTTCCTGGAGTGAGAAAAACACTCCTTTATCGTTACACCTAAGTGTTCATTTAAATATTTGGTGCAAAATAGATTATTAATATAGGTTTTATGTGAAAATAGTTCAAAATTCAAAATTTTTCTATTTTTTAATTTATAATATTTTTATAATCTCATATATTATCTTTTAAAATATAATATATAAGATTAAATTCTATTTTGACATAAATTAGAATATGTATATTTATATAATTTTTATTTTTATTATATATTATATTTATCTTTTCAAATGATGTTTGTGATTTAGTGAGAATATTTTTTTTATTTATATTAAGATATTCATGTTATTTATTGTAATATAGATAAAAAATATCGTCATAAAATCACATATATAAATATTTTAAAAAATAATAAAATACTATCATTTGATTTGGTGTACATTACTTTATATAATGAAAAGATTATTACTTAAACTATTTAATTATATGGCATTATTAGTTAAAATTAGATTTCGACCCGTGTGATGTATGGAACAAAAATTTGTATGAATAAAATTTTATATTTTCATGAAATAATATTTTTTTATAAATTAAAATTTATAGGATGATATTACATCTAAAACCTAAAGATTGAGTGGAATGAACCTATGAAGCTATAATGTGATAACAAGTCAACAATAAACATTGCACATTGTGACATCCTAGAATTTCTACCCGAAATTTTGTAAGTGTTACACTTAAATAATTATATATATATATATATATATATATATATATATATATATGTATATATATATATATATATATACACACACACACACACACACACACACACACACACACACACACACACACATATATATATATATATATATATATATATATATATATATATATATTATTTAGTGTATATATATATATTCTTGGTAGAAGTATGTGCATTGGGGGAAAGATACGCGGGTTAGACTAATTAACGAAGAGTAACCCATAACCGAACGATTATAGATTAATTCGCAATTAATTAGTCTAAAAATTATCGTTTTGCGTGCAACTTAAAATTTAACAAAACTAACCTCTGAAGCACGCTCAAGGTCTCATTCTGAGCGTTTTGATATATATATTGTCTTCTTTCGAAAACGGGCCCCGACAGGTGCAAAGAAACGCGAGAAACTGGAACCAGAGAGGCAACACACAAACCGAGGAAGGATTTCAGCATCCAAAAAGGTTCAATTTTTTCTTCCTTATGGCTGAGTATGATGTCAAATCAAAGGAAAAAGGTGGGCCCTTTTGTTCCATTTAAAATAGGACATGTGACATTGCTTTTTGAAAAAAAAACCCTTTTGTATAAAAAAGCCAAATCTTCTCTCTCATTCTTCAAAAATTTCAGCAGCTTCTTCCCTCCTTCCACGTTGCTTTTTCTCTTCTTCTCCACCATTGTAGCCTCCATTGAAGCTCCAAATTCCTCTTCCTTTCTACCCCAAATTGCAAGGAAAAGCCATTTTCGGAGTCTTGGAGCATACCTCTACTTCGTGGGGCTTTAAATTTCAGGTAAGGGTGGACTTCTTCTCACTTGAAATTTGTGGGTGTTGGGTTTTTGGGAGCTATAATGGGTAGTTCTACTAGGTTATTGCCTTAGGGTAGTTATTTGTGAAGGAATTTGTTGAAATCATGCTAAACTTGACATGTTTGACGTGAGCAAAACTACCCATGCTGATTTAGGGTTTTATAATGAGGCTTTGTGATATATGTATGCTTAAATTGTTGATAGAAAACTGGTAGAGATAATGGGGAGAGTTAACTTAGGGTTAAATGTGAGAATGGTAGTGTTGTGAGTGGAAAAGTGTGAGATTTTGAGGGTTAGAAAAGCCAAATTTGGGGTCAGTGGAAATTGGAGTCTAAGGTGAGTTGATTCTAGTTTAGAATGTCAATTAGGACTTGTAGGAAAGTTTGGGCAGAGCAAATGAGAAAAATGAGTGACAAATGTGAAAGGAAATAGCCATTTCTAGGGTAAATTGGGTGTTGAGAGGTCAAATTTTGAATAGGTGGAGTTTTCACCTTAAAACCAGTTTGAGAAAGTCTAAATCAATGTTATAGACTTGATGAAGATGAGAGTTTACCCCAAAATTACCCAATTCTCATTTTCACCTTTCAAACCTTGAGAATTTACTAAATTGGTGGGTTTTGGATACCTATATTTTGATTTACCTTGGTTTGAAGTTTGTTTTTTGTTAAAACATGATTTAAACATGGTTTAGGACTTGTAGGATCCAATTTGAGTGAAATTGGATACAAGAAAGCTAGGATTCGAAATCTGCCAAATTATGCAGCAAAAGCTGTCAAGTTGTGCAGCAGATTTTACCAAATATGCAGAAAAATGGTTGTGCAGCGCTAGTCACGGGAGAGGTAGTACATCTCGTGTTCTAGATATTTTTAGTAGATCCCAACGGTCAAAATTTAGATTTCTGTATTAGGAACCTCCAGTAAAATTTTCAAGGCGATCCAATGGTTAACGAATTGGAACGAAGAGAATGTTACTGGGGCATGGGAGTGGGAAAAACTGTGGAATTTGAATGAGTTTTGTGCAGAGTTCTCTACCTCCACATTGTTTTTCTTGGTTTAGGGTAGTTTCATGACAAATGGAATTGAATTGTTTGGATATTTTGAAAGCTTGGAGGGGTTGATGGGGACCCGGTGCTGAGAGGAGCGAGGATAAGGGCTACGTAGGAGTGCGTGAGCTCAATTTAAAGGTGGGCAACTGGGGATGGTGTGCTTATGCCTGACTTGTGGAAATGAGATAGTTGATTTGTGTCATCGCCCGATCGCCACCTAGTACCACATATAACGGGTGCCCCATAATCGGATAAGCTCGATGTGAGAAAGCGTGGAAGAGTCAGTCTTCCTACTTTTGTTAGTTGACCACAAAGTGGTACCTGGAGATATGTCGCGGGGGTCAGGAGACCTTAGGGATGTCAGGTGGGGTGATATTTCCCAAAACCAAGCTTGACTAATCCTGACCCAACCCGGGCATAGTCAGTTAGTGAGAACCTGTGACATACCTAAGCAGGCGAGCTCCTGGCAGTCAACCAATAAAAGAACAAAGTCGACGAAGCACGAAGACTTGTGTGGCGACTGGCCAGCTATGTATCTTGGGTGGTATCTGAAAATTATACTCTGGTAATCGATTACCATTCGTGGGTAATCAATTACAGGGTTTAAAAATGGAGACAGGATGTTAAGTAGCTTCTGGTAATCGATTACCAATTGTGTGTAATCGATTACACAGTATGATAGGGCACTGGTAATCGATTACCAGTTGTGTGTAATCGATTACATAATGCTACCTGCCACTGGTAATCGATTACCATTTATGTGTAATCGATTACACAGTGTAGTTTGTAGATTCCAATGTGCAAAGGCTGAGCAATTCGTTTTTGGGCACTGGTAATCGATTACATACTTTGGTAATCGATTACCAGAGAGGAAATCCCTTGAAAAAGACATTCTGACTATGTGTAGCCGTTATGGGACGCATTGTATTGTTACTTGTGTAGTTAGATTTCTTGTGAAAGAGTCTACCCTCTTTCTTTCATCTCTTGTAGATCGCGATGGCAGCGCAGTTGATCCATGATCGCGTTGTGATGGAGTGCCTAGAGGGTGTTTGAGAGACCCTCGAAGGCAATGAGAGGTGCCGATTCTGTGGCACAATTTGACTCACTGCTACTTCATTAGTACATCCGGAGGAACCCGCACGCACACTTCAACAGCCTGTGGAGTGGATACTACCTACACCTACTCCATATCGACTAGTTGAGCCGGTTCAAGTGATAGAGGTGTCATCCTCTGAAGAGGATCTTGAAGAGGACCCAGAGGAGTTACCTCCTGAACCTGCTATGGACGCCCTTGACTTACCTGAGGATGATGAAGACCCACTCCCTGATGTTGATTCTCTAGAGGATATTATGTCAACATCTAAGGCAGACTCTACAGAGGAGAGTGGCCTTGGAGGGACCGCGAATAGTGACGACTCTTCATCATAGCAGACGACTCCTTAGACTAGGCGTACATACTTTTTGTGGGTGGGTGTATCTAGTTCAGACTGCTAGGTTTACTCTTTTGATTTTTGGGTGGGTAGACCTATTGTATAGAAATTTTGATGATTTTATATATTGTGGCTGAAGCCACCACAGTTGTTACCTTTGCTCTAGATATCACTATGCTGTTTTGCAAACTCCCATATTTTGGACAGTTTTAGATGATAAAAACAATTATGTTTGATCTTGTATTTGAAAAGTAAATGTTAACGAATTTTATTTGAAAACAGTTTACCGACTGCGTCTTATTATCTTTCATGTGACGACCTAAAATGATGGCTGGTATATTTTTAAAAGAGAAAAATAGTTTGGAGGTTATGAATGATCAGAAAGAAATGAATCTGAATAGAGTTGTGAACTGGCCATTCAGGACTCTATAGTGATAATTTTCCTTCTGAATTTAATTACCGTGAAATGAAAACAGTGCAAAAAAAAAGAGACAGAAAAGAAAAAAAAATCTCCCATGGTTTCTACTATTTAATTTATTACTATTAAACCAGTCATTATTTAGGGACGCCACACACATAATCCAGTGAAACATGATAGGACCAAGCATGTTGAAGTAGACAAACACTTCATAAAGGAAAAGTTGGATAGTGGGAGAATTTATACACCATTTATATCCACAGGAAATCAGCTAGCAAATGTTTTAACAAAAGGATTAAGTGGCTCTACATTTCAATCTATTGTTAGCAAGTTGGGAATGGATAACATCCACTCAACATCTTGAGGGGGAGTGTCAGAATCCCACTATATATTTTATTTCTTGTTATAGATAGGATTTAAATCCCATTATTAGGAGATTTGATTAGCTGCATATTTTGTATTTATGACCAAGAATCATTGACCCTTAATTATAGGAATTGACAGCGGGTACAATGATGAGCATTAGTTTAGGATTTTCTTTTTTTAGATTACCTTGTATTCTATTTAAGAGCACATGCTCTTATATCAATATGACTCAGAAAATTATCCTCTAACACATTCAGAGCATATGATTTTTTAATATAGCATATGCTCTACAAATGGATGCGTACAATATTTCTAGATTGCGCTGAACAACAAGAAAATCATGCAAGTACAATTTACTATTCGAGTACCATCACTACCAAAGATGATAATTACGTATCAATGAATCAACTATTGCTATTAACTTAAATCATTTCTCCATTATGCTTAAAAATAGTGAAACTAGATGCAATGATTTTGGAAAATGTTTCTCTTAACATATCCAACAACATTGAATTAGTGCCTTTATGTCCACAACAATCTATCCATATTAATTAAATGCAAATACATTTTATTTTGTTGTCAAGTGCTAGATAAAATAAAGAAACTTCACTACTAAAAAGAAGCTTTTTTACGATGTTCCTTCTACGACGGTCGCGAGAAAACTGTCTTAGTTAATAAGGTGGTGGAATTATCGTAAATATAAGCATTTGGAATGAACTTTATGACAGTGGTTACGTTCAAGACCGTCATAGAAACCAATGTATAAAAAACAATGACATTTTTTAAATTAAATGAAAGTTAATTTAAGATGGTTTTGAAATAACCCCATCTTTAAACCCTAGACTCGGTCTTGCGTCATGGCCTCACTGCCGACTCCCTACACTCGTGCCGTCGACTCTACCTTATGGCAAGACCAAAGTAGCGTGCCACTAAGTTCCTCCCCAACCGCACCACCTTACATCCCCCGCCCATGTGGTAGCACCAATCAGTGTGGTGGACCACTGCCTCCTCTACGACAAGCACAACCTCTATGACGTCTCCTTCAACACACTGGTGAAGCATCATCATAGGTCACCAAACCACCAATGGGTACTATTTTTTTTCCTCTCCCTCTAATGGTTTTTCTTTCTTTGTTTGGTTTTTTTTATGTTTATGGGTGGTTGTTTTGGTTGTTTCTGTTGTGGGGGGTTTTGTTGATTTTGGGAAACTGAGGAAAATTATAGAGAAGGTGGGCTGAAAACCGATGTTAACGTATGATAAGTTAACATTGGTTTCATCCAAAAAACCGATGTTTACTCTAACATCATTTTGTTAACATCGTTTTTTTTTTATTGAAAACCAATGTTGGACTTACATTTTAAAATATATCAGGCGCGAGCCCTATTTTGCTCGTGCTCTCTTCTTCGATCTCCATCTAAGCTCTCTTCTTTTCTGTCTAAGCTTCTTCTTCTTCATCGCACTCGAGACCGTGACAGCTTGCCACCCTACCTAGGTATGTTTCATTAGTCTTTCTTCTAAATACCTAGGTACGAACTTATGCTCACTATAAAGACTCTTTGTTTGTTTCTTCTGCAAGGACCTTATCTAGGTACATTTCACTTTGCAGTCCGTTTAGGGTGCTCATTCGTGCTCACAGGGTCTAATTTTGATTGAGGTAAGTCGTGCTTACTTTGCCAAGTGCTAATGCATTTGAGGCTTTGACGCCACAAGCAGCTTTATATAAAAATGTGCAAATAGTTTTGCTCAATGTATATTGCCTAAAGCTTTTCCTTTGCAGCATATTCATATGTGTCGCAACCTACCCTTCGGCGGGAGGGCGACGCGTGACTCGCGGGTGCGTGTTCCAAGAAAGGAATAAGCGCGGAGTCGCCACCAACATTTATTTGAGGAAAACGTCGGAAAAACTGGAAAAGACGTGATCTACGAACTTTAAGTGAAAGGTTCGGGAGTTGTATTTACACACGGGGAAGGTATTAGCACCCCACACGTCCGTCACAAGAGATGACAGCCTTTAATCAAATGTGCAAATATGACTTCAATTTATGTTATCTTCCCTTTTTATGTTCTTATGTCTTTTTTATGCCTTTTTATATTTTTATCTCTTTGTGGTTGACAAGGGCGCTTCCCTTTGCTCCTACGTATTCCTCAGTTGTGATGAGAAAATCAAACCTACGTAGTTCTTTTGTGAACAAAGTATTTGGTTAAATTGTTTTTATCTTTTTTGCAAAATATGTTTTTATTGAATGAAAGGTCATTTAAGGCGTTGGACCACCCACCGATAAGAAATTTATGTCTCCTCAAACAAATATTAATGTTTCTATAAAAATAAAAAACTAATAAAAAATTATCGAGGTAATTGGATTTAGTACAAGAATAAAGAATTAAGAGTCGCGAGGGTCGAGGGATCAGGGAGAAAATAGAGAAGCAGAAAAAAAATGTATGAAACTGAAACTATTATTTGAGAGAGAGAAAGAGAGTTCATTCAACACTTCTTGTTTGTTTCCTCTTCAGTGCTTCCTTATATGCTCAATCATCCACCACCATTAGCTATCACAACTTTGAAGCAAGAATTCTTCTCATATTTCCAAAATGGAGTTTAAGCAACATGAGGAAACTGAGTTGAGGATGCCCGCAGCAACAGCGAGTCATGACGACTTCAGAATACCGCCCTCAAGTCGAGGCGAAGAGGAGCCAGTGGTGGCGGCGATACCAGTGGCAATTCCAGTGACCCCAACACCACCCACCCTAGCTCAAAACAACAACAATGAGAAGTATCATGAGTGCCTTAAGAACCACACCGTCAAAAATGGCGGCCACACACTTGATGGATGCATCAAGTTCTTGCCTCTGGGCGAGGAGGGAACCTTGGACGCGCTAAAATGCCTAGTGTGCAACTGCCACCAAAACTTCCATCGTAAGGAGACCCCCAATGACACCTACCTGGTGCCTTACTACCACCACTCGTCGTTGCCGTTGGCAGTGTACTATGGGGAGCAGGTGGGCTACCCTCGTGTGCAAGGGCAGCAATGCACCTCACTGGCACTCTCCTCCAGGTCAAGGGGCAGTGGTGGGGCCTAGTCCTCAAGGGAGGACATGGAGGCAGTGTCAGACCCAACGAGTGGTGCCATTCCTCATGGCGGGTCCAGCAAGAAGCGTTTCAAGACTAGGTTCACCCAAGAGCAAAAGGAGAAGATGATGGCCTTTGCAGAAAAGCTTGGCTGGAGGATTTTGAAGCACGATGAGAGTGTCATGCAGGAGTTTTGTTCCCAAGCTAGCATCCAACCTCATGTGCTTAAGGTGTGGGTGCACAACAACAAGCACACCTTGGGTAAGAAGCCCTAGATAGAAAAAAAAATCCAGCCTCGTTACCTCTATCTCTATATATATGTTTCTCTGTTTTAAGTTACCATAATAACAACCACCATTCGCCTCTAATTGTTTCATTGTCATGCTATCTTTAAAATCCAAAATCAACACAATTGTTCAAGGTGGAGATAAATTTGTGCTTCAAGAATATAAGTACTTATGCACTAATCGTATTTTGTATTTTTGTTTCCAATTGACGCACTTTTATAACATGGTTTCTTTTCATGTCATTTAACATTTTCCTCCAATGAACATTCAGTGTTTGGATATTTTGGCATTTCAATAGGATGTTCTAGACACATTATTAAAGAGTAACCTTCTGTTGTAATTGTAGATGCCAAAAGATTAAAAAAAAATGTTAGAATCTTTTCGAATGCATAATTTGCAAGAAAAAAAAAAGAGAACTAATTCCATCAAATATGCATGAAAAAATATCACAATTAAATCCGAAAGATAAATTGAAAAAATACCTTTTTTTATGTCACACCTTAATGAGAAGAGAAAGACATAGGAAAGAGCCAAATTGATTGTTCATATCATGCAAGAAAAAAAATACTAAGATAGTAGAAAAAAAATGTGTATAAAAATATATTTAAATATTTCTTGACACATTTATTAACATATATTTAGTGAAATTAAATTAAATAATTAATAATATGTTAGAATTCAAAATAATATAAAATAATTAATCTTATAATTATAAAATATGAATTTAATACCCGTGTAAGACACAACACACTATGTTATATTGTAATAATAATAAAAGACTCTCATTTGGTTACTAAATCCTTGTAAAGATTAAATATGGAAGTCAATAAAAAAATATTTGTGATTGATTGTTTTGAACCAAATAATAAATATATGATCCTCATGGGAATAGAAATGTAGGAAAACATGGTAAAAAAAGGAAATCATAACATTTTCTGAAATCAATAATATGCAACAAAATACTTTTTAGAATACATTCTTGAGAATATAAGATGATTTTCAACGAAAAAAAAAAGTTCATAGGAGTATTAGAGCCATTGTTATGTTAATTGATTAAAAATGTTATGTTAGAATATGTATATTTATATAATTTTTATTTTTATTATATATTATATTATCCTTTAAAATGATGTTTGTGATTTAGTGAGAATATTTTTTTATATTTATATTAAGATATTCATGTTATTTATTGTAATATAATACCATCATTAAATCACATATATAAATATTTTAAAAAATAATAAAATACTATCATTTGATTAGGTGTACATTACTTTATATAATGAAAAGATTATTGGTTAAGCTATTTAATTATATGGCATTATTAGTTAAAATTATATTTGGACCCGTGTGATGTATGGAACAAAAATTTGTATGAATATAATTTTATATTTTCATGAAATAATATTTTTTTATAAATTAAAATTTATAAGATGATATTACATCTAAAACCTAAAGATTGAGTGGAATGAACCTATGAAGCTATATTGTGATAACAAGTCAGCAATAAACATTGCACATAATCCAGTGCAACATGATAGGACCAAGCATGTTGAAGTAGACAAACACTTCATAAAGGAAAAGTTGGATAGTTGGATAATTTATACACCATTTGTATCCACCGGAAATCAGCTAGCAAATGTTTTAACAAAAGTATTAAGTGGCTCTACATTTCAATCTATTGTTAGCAAGTTGGGAATGGATAACATCCACTCAACATCTTGAGGGGGAGTGTGAGAATTCCACTATATATTTTATTTTGTGTTATAGATAGGATTTAAATCCCATTATCAGGAGATTTGATTAGCCGCATATTTTGTATTTATGACCAAGAATCATTGACCCTTAATTATAGGAATCGACAGTGGGTACAATGATGAGCATTAGTTTAGGAGTTTCTTTTTTTAGATTACCTTGTATTCTATGTAAGAGAACATGCTCTTATATCAATATGACTCAAAAATACATTTATGATCTCCTACACAAAACTGACATGGTTGCGGCAAAATCCATTTCTTCTCCTATGGTGACTAACTTGAATACTTTGAAGCCTTGCTGTCCGGTTTTCTTTAAAAACAATCCTAATGCTTCCAATCTATGTATAGTGTCATTGTTAGTGATATTTTGCCAATTTTTTACATGAGATGATGTCAATCTTTTCCCCCTCATGAAAAAAGTGGTGGTCTGAACAATTATCAATTACATCATACTGCTTCAACTGATCTAAACTGTTTTTGTTGTCTAAAGAAACTGGAAAATCATTCCTCTCATGAGTCCTAATAACTTCACAATAAGGAGTTATGTCTTTAGAAGACTTCATCTTGCTCATTGGATGTGATTCAGATTCAGATTCAGGACCACAAGTGTCCAAATCTTTCTTATCAAGGTAGCCAGATTCATTACCCTCTTCAAATGCAGGGACTGGGGAGAATTTTCCGAAAAGTGATGTTACACCAAGTGTTTCGAATATGCTGGCCTTAATACTGGAGAAAAGATCAAAGGCAGCTTGAGAAAGGGAAGAGGAACTACTTTCTTAGCTTTTTTAAATTGTCATTGCCAGCAACACCTGAGAAAAAAACTAAACAAACAAATAAAATGTAAAGTAGTAGTTTAAGGACATCTCTACTTTCACCTTGGATGTATCTAACACAATCCACAAACAACTACAACATGTTTCATGAGTATACTGGGCTTCTGGTAGACTTAGGTTACTGATAGATCATTTGACAAGTTAAGCAAGAAACAAAATGAAAATGTTAACAAAAAAAATAGATTGGTGAAACTGAACAAGGAGGGAGAGAAGCCAAAAAAATAACCAACCTTTGCCACAACATGCCTTGATTTTACTGACCTAGACTTGTGGGTAAAAGAATCATTAAACCATGGGATTCCATCATAGAAATCATTAGAACCATTCCCTACAGCAGTAGCTGCTTCTTGTTTTTTCTTGTCCAGTCCATGATCCCTTGCACTTGTCAAATCACTAGGCATGTTGGTGGACTTGTAGTTCTTACCATCAGATTTATGCTTATCAGAATGTCCATCTGATTTAGCAAACACCTTGTCAGCTTTCATAGACTTTGAACAAAGATCCCCCATATGAAAAACTCAATCTTTGTATAGAAAAAAAAACTCCTCCTCTAGCAGCTCAAGTCACCCAAATCAGGAATTGATATAAATTATAACAGAGCACCCTTTTTTCAAAATGCTTTGGTGAAGTCTTGACATCTTGTATATATATATCTGTGCTTTAGTGAAGACGGAAACTTGCAGTTACAACAAATGAGATTTTGCAAGTGCATATACCAACATAATACCTTCTCATTGCCAGCCCTCAGAGCTAATTTATCAAAGGGATAAGTAGCAACAATTTATCATTCAGCAAATATAATAACAATTGAACAACAAAGGACAAATTCAGTCCAAAGAATACGGTGCACCTTGAATTAATTTTTTTTATGTACTAATAGTGAAACAAAATTCAAGGTGCATCATATCCTTCATGTTTAAGGGATTTGTTTAGATAAATCAGAACTAGTTGTGGTGATATTCAAGGTGCCAAACTCTTCCAAATCAGAATCTAACCCCATTTCATTGTGCCCACCAGGGGAATCCTGGTCATGTCCATTTCTAGTCAAAGGAACCCGCAATTCAGAAATTGGAACAGGAAGAGGTTCTTCACTAAAGTACTTGTCCTGAAGTAACTCCATAGTTGTGGTTCTCTTTGTTGGATCATAACAAACCAATCTTTGCACTAGGGAAACTTCATTAGGGTAGCAATTGGGCATGCATGCTTCAAGACTACTTGGCTTTTCCACATTACCTAATGGGATTGATCCATAATTAGAAAGCTTGGAACAACCAGGCTAAGTTTCCTCATTAATGTTACCCAATACACTTACAATTCTGCTGAGCTGATCTACATCACTTGTTCCAGGAAACAATGGCTTTGATGTTAATATCTTAGCAAAGACACATCCCAATGACCAAAGATCAATCTCTAAACCATAGTATGTAGATCCATAGAGTAGCTCAACAACTTGGAACCACCAAGTTCTGACACATGATGTGAGACAACCAAGTTCATTTCCTCCCACCTCCTCAGCTTCATATGTAAAAGAACCCTTGCAAAGATCATCATCTATGTCACTCATTGTGCATGCTACAAGACATGAGGTGTTTCCATTATAGATGTTTGTATCCTTATTAGTGTCATAGAAGTAGCTCTTGGTTTTCATCTCATCCAAAACCCTAAACTATTCTTCATGACTCACGGTTCCCTGATTTGGATTTTCATATACAATTTGGTTTAAGTTAACTAATTGAGAAATAGCTTCAGGATGTTGGAGTGAGCTTTCACTATTTGAAGCATCATCTTCATATGGTGGCAGGTTCTCCCGGGGAGCATCAAATCCCGACTCCACTAGTATCCTTGCCTGAAAAAGTAGTAAAATTTAACATTAATATATATTTGGAAACAAACAAAATAAAGAAAGTAAAATGTGTTTTAAGTGTCTTAAAAGTTGAGGAAAATTGATTTTAGTCCTTATATTTTAAAAATGATGACTTATTCGGATACTAGTAACACTTGTACTGTCACATGACTTCCTTCTTCATTTAACAACATGTTCGTTTAAGATAAATATTGCTGCAAGCATAATACTTTTTTATAGATTCTTATTTAAAGGGAAAAGGTTTTCCTTTTTATCACTCGACAACTTACAAAATAATGTTAATTAAACACACCATGTAATAGAATAGAGTGGACCACTCACTAGATGCTCAAGTCATGATAAACTGATTTGGTCCCAATTTATCATGTTTGGATTGATAACTAATTTGCACCCAGTTTATCATGTTCGGATAACTGATTTGCTCAGCTTCTACTAAGTTATGATGTTTGGATTGATAATACTAGGCTACATTTTTTCCCTTGCTTATATTGTTTCTCTTAATAGTGATGTTTATGTGGCTGAAATAGGTAAATGGTCTAATAATAATGGAGCAGGCTGTAAAGGTGCAAGAATGGTCTTTTTGTGTATCTAGTGGACTAGTGGTTAATCTGTTTGAGTTTAATTTCTAAAACCCCCGAACATGACAGCACCCAAGTCCACCTCAAAGCCTAATCACATACCTAATAGAGATATCTTCACAAATAAACCATCCTGAAATAACCTCCCCCATCTGAGAACATGACAACACCCACGTCCACCCCAAAGCCTAATCACATACCACCAAACTAACTGCCACAACAAAAACTCAAATATGCAGGTCCAATCTAAATTCACAACACTTACACGATCAACTATTGCAGCCTTTAATGTAATCTTGTCATATCAATAATAACAATGAAAGGCTAAGCACTTATAGGAGAGACACCATATTGGTGGTTGGTCTGAGATGGGTGTTGCAGATCAGTTATGCATAGGTTCTCGTTGATTGAACACAGTTCTATCCTATAAATATGATCATGTCAGCTTACTAAAATTAGTACAAGAAATTCAAGAAAAGCATAAGAAACTCTCAGCTTGATGGGCCAATGGCAGCTAGAATTAAAATGTAGAAAGATGAAATGAGGCAAGGAGAATGATTGGATGACAGACGAGTAAGCAAGTCTTTCATCACTTTTCCAATCCCTATGTCCTTAATTAGATTTCCATAGATAGGAGTACCATATAGGAACTTTCACTCCACTGCTTCTTCTCACTTCCTTAATTTGAGGAGAAAGCAAGTCTGTCATCATCTTTCCAATCCCTATGCTTTTGACTTATTGATTTTATGTAGTGGATCAAACAATCGAAATTGGAGTAAGAAGAATGACCTCACACTATGGTTAGAAAACATAGCCACTTCCCATGCCGAATTCAGAAACTCCTCCTTCCTGTGACCCATGAGATCATTGACCATATTTTCTATAAGGTTCGTATCACACGCAACATCCTTCATGTCCAACCCAACCTTACAAACTTCATTCACAAACATGGTATTAACATGTTGATCTCCAAAGCTAGGCCAGCAAATCCTATATGGGTTTTATATATACAACATGATTGATTCTCTATATCTGGACTTGAAATAGAGAGATTGTGTGAGTGTAAGTGAGAAAGAGAGAGAGTGTTTGCTTTGTTTGTGTAGCTGCCCAAGCTATGAGGTGACATGTATCATTTTAAAAAAAATAAGTCATATTATCATTTAGTTGTGAGTATATATCAACTACGTCTCCCTTTTCCAGATATACCTGGACTTTTATGTTATGTGATGTTTAGTGCTGCCTCAGTAATTAGAATATCATTTTGTACTTATATCCAAATGCTATTATTGTCAATTTCATTTCAGTTGGAATTTTATTTAATTGGTGTCATCATATAATTATGCAGCAAATATGATGTTTAGTACTGATTTATGTTATCTGGTTTAAATATTATATATTGTATAACATTGAAATATTTTTTATCTAGTTGTTTGCATCGTCATCATGACATTCGCTGCTGGACACTGTACTGATCATCGTGATAGGTATGAAAAGTTTTTCATATTTTTTTTATGCTTAGTTTTGTTATGATTGTTTTGATATGTTGTTGTATGTCATTAATGTACTTTGCTTTACATACAACTTTTGTTCATAATGTGTGAACCTTAGATTCCCATTTGAGATTGAATACAATGATTCTTGCGGACAGTTTGCATTAATCGTTGTATTGAATCTTGAATTGTCCATTTGGACAGTTTGGGGAGATTCATATTTTTATGGTAGATTCATGCGTTAAGGTTAACATTATTTCGTTAAATTTAACAAAATAAGATTAACCTTGAGCATGAATCTACCATAAAAAATGTCTTCCTGAATGGGATAGGGCCACACCTTAAATTAAAACGTGAGATTTCATGCATTCAATGAGTTTCGGAGTATCATCGAGTTATTATTTAGATGGACCGAAGTTGGATGAATGAAAGTTGCTTGAGCACTGCGTATGAGGAAGGCGTGGAACAGTTTCTACAATGTGCTTCAGAAAGAAGTCGATCGGATGAAAACGACAAATTTTTTTGTTCGTGCATAAATTGTTTGACCGGGAGACGATAAAAAGTCGATGACATACGAGAGTATTTGTTGTGTGATGGAATTAAGAAGAATTATACAACATGGATATGGCATGGTGAATTGACAGAGATGCAGAGTGGGTCCCAATGTGAACCGTTTGATGTAGAAATGGGAGATCGCTTAGAGGATATGATTCGTGACCTTGGACAAGAGTCTTTTCAGCAAGCACATACCCCTATGTATGATACATTGCAAATTGATTCAAGGAAACCTTTGTATCTGGGGTGCAAGAATTCGTTGATGCTATTGTTAGTGGTGTTAAGTCTGGTTAATGTCAAGGTCAGATATGGGTGGTGTGACAAAATTTTTAGTTCACTTCTTCAAGTAGTGCACGATATGCTTCCAGAGGAAAACACATTGACTAAAAGTTACTATCAGGCGAAGAAGATACTGTGTCCGATGGGTATAGAGTATCAGAAGATTCATGCTTGCCCGAATGATTGCATATTGTACACACATGAATTTCAAGAAATGCCGAAATGCCCTAGGTGTGGGGTATCACGGTACAAAGTCAAGGATGATGAGGAATGTAGTAGTGATGAAAACTCAAATAAGGGCCCCTCAGCGAAGGTGTTGTGGTATCTTTCGATTGTTCCAAGGTTTAAGCATCTATTTGCTAATGGAGACTATGCAAAAGACCTTACATGTCATGCAAATGGGAGAAACTACGATGGAATGCTCTGTCATCCATCTGATTCCTCGCAGTGGAAGAAGATAGATCGTTTGTTTCCGGATTTCAGCAAAGAGGCAAGAAATCTTAGGCTTGGACTAGCCAGTGATGGAATGAATCCATATGGCAGTTTGTGCATGAAGCGAAAGTACATGATGTTTTCTATGATGATATCGGGCCCAAGACAGCCAGGAAATGACATTGATGTTTATCTAAGTCCGTTGATTGAAGACTTGACAAAGTTGTGGGACAAGGGGGTTTTAGTGTTTGATGGGTTTTGGAATGAGACTTTTCAATTGCGTGCAATTCTTTTTTGTACCATTAATGACTTCCCATCATTTGGGAATTTGAGCAGTTACAGTGTTAAGGGTCATCATGCATGCCCCATCTGTGAAGAAGACACAAGCTACATACAACTGAAACATGGTAGAAAAATAGTGTACACTAGGCATTGACATTTTCTAAAACCTCATCACCCTTATAGGCGATTGAAAAAAGCATTTAATGGAAGTCAATAGCATGAAACTGTGCCGATACCATTGACTGGTAAGCAGGTCTTCCAGCGGGTTCAACACCTGAATACTATATCTGGAAAGACCCAAAAGAAGGAAAAAAGTAAGACTTGCATATGGAAGAAGAGGTCGATTTTCTTTGATCTTCCGTACTGGTCTGATCTAGATATTAGACATTGTATTGATGTTATGCATGTGGAGAAAAATGTATGTGATAGTGTCATTGGGACGCTCCTTGACATTCAAGGAGAGATGAAAGATGGTTTGAATACAAGTTTAGAAACATTTCTACCCATCTTCACTTGCTCATTTCCCTTTAGCTTCCTCTTATGAGTGCACAAATCCTTCAAGAACTTTGCATATTTTGGAATCTATTTGATGGCATCCAAGAGGGGAATATTGACTTCCACCCTCCTGAAAGTCTCAAGAAGATCAAAATCAAGCTCCACTTTCTTTGCAAGAATGGATCTAGAAGGAAAAGGTAGAGGAATCTGTTTTAGCACTATCATCAATTTTGACACAAGCATTTGTTGGCTTTGGAAGCTCTTTGCCACTCCTCAAGGTAATAGCACTCGCATTCCTCTTTGGATTGATAATTGGTTGTGTGGAAATATTCCAGAACCTTGTTGTTGAAACTGGTTGACAGTTGTAGCTAACTGTCCAATCTGAGTCTGCAGGTCTTGGATGGTGGCACTCACATTCTATTGAAATTGAATGTTGCTGGTGGCCATTTGCTTCATCAGCTCCTCCAAGGAAGGTCCAGAACTGCTATTCTACACAGGTTATGCAGGTGTAGGTGTAAGCTGTTGGAATTGCTATTGTTGTTGTTTGAAAGGAGGAGTTTGGTATTTGGTGGTAGAGGGTTAAAATTGTTGCTGCCTGAATGGCTATTATTGTTGTGTCTGTTGCTGCTGTTATGGACCAAGACCACACCTCAAGTTCAAATGATCTCTCCAACCAGGATTATAGGTGTTGGAGTAAGGATTATGTTGTTGTTGTTGAGATCTGAATGGATGTCTAGGTTGCATGGAAGAAACATTATCAGCTTGTTTTGTTTCTTGGAGTGTGGAACATGCATCTGTTGGATAATCAAGAACACAACATATATCACACAATCTAGGTTGATTGATTGCATTCATATTCTACTGTTGACCAATGGCTAGCTGCCTCACAAGGGATGCCAACTTTGTAAGTTTATTCTCCAGCCGCTAATTATCAGCAACCAAAGAAACACAAGCTTCATTTGTAGTAGTCTTAGATGGTGCGAAAACTCTAGTACCAAATTACTGGTAATTTGTTGCCATGTTGGAAATCAATTGTCTGGCAACAACAAAATTTTTGTCCATTAAAGTGCCTCCACTGGCTGCATCAATCATACTTCTATCCATTAACATCAGCCCTTCATAAAAATACTAGATCAACAATTGCTCACTGATTTGATGGTGAGGACAGGTAGCACATAGCTTGTTGAATCTTTCCCAGTACTCATATAATGTCTCTCCAGGTTGCTACCTTATGCCACAAATTTCTTTCCAGATGGATGTTGTTTTGGATGCAAGGAAGAATTTCTCTAAAAATCTTCTCTTTTTATCTATCCAAGGGTTGATAGTATCTGATTGAAGGTACAACCAGTCCTTAGCCACACCATCCAGAGAGAAAAAGTTTCCTAAAGTGGTCCAGATGAATAAATTTGGCAAAAATGACACCCAATGCCCGTTTTTTCCCTTATAGGGGCACCTTGATGTATAGATTTTTTTTCTACATTCTGGCAAAGTTTCAGCCGATTCTGAGATAGTTGCGTGTGAAATGACCAAATTACCCTTATCATTGAAACTCATATTTAAAGGCAGAATTCGCCAACATTACTCTCTACACTACTACTCTATTCTACTGCTACTCTGCTCTAATGCTTAATGTAAAACACTCTATTACTCACATATATTCTACACAACAATACTAACAAGACCAATGCAATATGTCAAATAGTTGGTGTATCAAGGAAGATAATGCAAAATGCACAAAATGCATAATGCTGTAAAATACAAAACATGCACAAATGTGTATTTTTTTTCTTTTTCCAATAGACAGATGCAAACCTATACTACTATACTAATGTTAGTTATGAGTGAATCAAGATTGGCACACATGGAATCGTATCCCCGACAATGGCACCAGTTTTGATATCGATTGAAGAATCACTCCAAAGCAAATAAAACTAGAAAATTTGTAGTACAAGATTAACCTAGGTCGACTCAGAGATACGATTCAATATGGTTACTACTTTAATTCACTTGTAAATAGCAGGGGGAATTTTAATGAATAGTTTGTAGGCGAATGTAAAGGAATGCGAAAACACACAAAAACATAGATGAAGAAATAGAGAAGAACAAAACAGAATATGAATCAAGTTTAATAGCATCAATCCGATTCACCAAACCAATGCAAATCGAATTATCATAGTTACTATGAATGATGTTCAGAGTGTGAAATTTCAATCAAATGCATTAGAGATAGTTCAATCGAATAAATCCCTAAATTGTTTGAGATCGCATATTAGGTTGGAAAATATCCAAACAATCTGGGATTAAATTTTGAAATTAGGAAATGAATCAATAACCTAATCCATTTTGAATCCTAAGCATAATCATAATCATGAAAATTGAAAATAGGAATGAAGAAAAAGATGAACATTCACAAAGATTAGAAATACTAAACCAGAACTCAAATTCAGCCTTGCTTGGAGTGGATCCTTGGATTGATTAAGTGTTTAGCCTTCCATGATCATCATCAATGGAAAATCCACAAAATTTTTGCAAGAGAAAGGAAGAAAGAAAGTGAAAAGAGGAAGAAGAATGAAGAACAGTTGAGAGAAAAAGAGAGAAAAAAGTTTGATCCTAAAGCTTGCACAACAAGTAACTAAATTTATTTTCTACAAAATGAAGTAATTAACTAACTAACTAACTAAATTCCACTAATATATAGAGTGACTACTCAAAAGTAAGGGATGTGCCTTGATTAGGCCCATCTAATCTATCTAATTAAACCAATTACACAAAATAAAGCCCAAACTCGTAGCCCAATTATTCAAGTGCAGAGGTTCTGACTTCCAAGCTCAATTTAACCCTCAAAATGGCAGAATTGGCCAAATCTTATTTGTGAAAAAATTGAACCTCTTGTTATTAGTTTTTGAGGGACTACTCACACGCTCCATTTGGAGTTCTGTAGTGTCCTATAAGCCCTGCACAAGGCAGATAGGTCAAGTAGGCACAATTATCAATTAAGCTCAATGATTTTCCTAAGACCAAGACTAGGTTAAAGTGAGAAAATAAGGGTTGAAGAGGTGTCAATTAAGCCACGAATAATAGAAAAAATACTAAACTACAAGTGCTCAATCACAATTAAAGTATTTTGGGGTATTGACATCTTGTTCAAGAACTTATAAACATAAACCTAAGATCATGCAAAGGATGAAAAAAAAAGAGCTCACTCCCCCTAACTTCAAAAGAAAAAATTCCTTGGCAAGTAAAAGGAAGAGGATCTCACGACCACCCTCAAGAATGCATTGATCCAATGGCATCGTCTACTACGATATCCATGATAACTCTTACTGTGGCAAAAACTTGGGTATGATTTAAAATACAATCTGAAGCCGCCTAATGTCCCGAGTTTGGAAACTCCAAGGGAAATATAAAAATATTAACTATAAAGGTCTCTGAGCCTAATGCTAAACCCACTTAAGTATTTGGTGTTCCTAAGGCTTGGTAGCCTTCTCTCTATATATAAGAATAAACAGGTTCATAAAGTTATTTTGCTCAATATGGGACTTAAACATGTTTTTCATGATCATGTGGCCTAATTTGTGGTCAATTTCACTAAGATAGGGGTCTAATTTTGTTTCTAAGGTGTACAAATGAATTGTAGCTTTTACAACAAGCTTTCCATTGACACAAATGACACCTTGAATGGACAAGTATAACATAAGATATGACATAGTCTTTCTCGGGTGTCATACCCTAATTTCGTCCGGGGATTATAATTTGATGATATAAAACCATTGATTGGCCGCTTCGAGATATTTGGCACCCTTTGTTGCACAATATGTGAAGTCCCGAGACATGCCGAAAATCAAAAGGAAGCAGGCTTACGCGATCCGTGAAAATTCCGTGATGTGACGGAAATCGAAAGGAAGTATTTTTAGCAATCCGTGAGTTTTCGTAACTTCTTCGAAAGCTAAAAAAGAGTAAATACATAATCCGTAAGGACTCATAACCTTGCGGAAGGAAAATAAGTATCATTACGAAATTCGTAAATTTTCGTAACGTTACGGAAAAAGAATTACCAAAAAAGGTAGAGGGGGTGCATTTAGTAAAAAGGGGGGTACAAATAGCAATCTTGGGCCTTCCAGATTTGTTGCTTCTGGAGAAAGCAACCTGGCTCGCCTGGGCGAGCTGGGTGGCAAGCTCCTCCCCTATTTTGCTATAAATAGGGGGAGGAGTGAAGGAAGAAGGGGTTCAGCCTTCTTGGTACTTCTTATTCTCTCGAAATTGCTAAGGAAAATTATTTCCGTGAAGAAAATCCAAGCCGAGGCGCTTCCGTAACTTTTTTGTGAGTAATTACGCGAAGATTCTCGACCGTTCTTCAACATTCATCGTTCGTTCTTCGTTTTCTTCAGTCTTCAACGGGTAAGTACTTCAAACCGAGCTTTTCAATTCATTCTATGTACTCGTGGTGGTCCACATTTTGTTTAATGTATTTTTATTCTCGTTTTCATTCGCTTTCTATACCCCCTTTTGACGTGCTTAAGTCATTTATTTAAGTCATTTCTCGCCTAATATAAAAATAAAATAAATTTTCACCGATCATTTGAATTGTAGTATTCGTTAATTTCTGTTAAAATGAATTCCGATCGTTTGGTCGTGCCGTAACCATGTTGGAAATCAAAAAAGAGGTAAAATAATAATATAATAATCAAAAAATACCTTTTAGTAAAATAAAGCGAAAAATCAATCGGACGTTTTCTCTTTGGGATTTCTCATTCTTAATTGAATTGACTAATAACTAAAGTGAAACTAAGGCTAAAATCAACTCGCCTAGTCAAGCTCGTCCACAAAAGATAGGGTTTTGAAAGTTTATCATTTCAATTTCTTACCAAGTAAAATGGATCATTTTTAAGGTCCAACGCCTTAAAATGATCACCCTTCAAGTAAAAAGAATCACTTGATTCACGCATAAGAAAGAACTACGTAGGTCTGGTTTCCTCTTCGATGGAGGGTACGTAGGAGCAAGAGCCCCGCTTTTGTCGACCTCAAAAAATAAAAAGAACTAAAAGTTAAGATAACACAATTTCCACAATTCTGAAAAATAGGTTGTTGTCCTTTGAGACAAACGTAAGAGGTGCTAATACCTTCCTCAAACATAAATACAACTCCCGAACTTAGAATTTTCATTTCGACCGGTTTCCTTCGGTTTTTCTGACGTTTCCCACAAATAAACGTTGGTGGCGACTCTGTGCACCTTTCCTCCTTTGGAAAGCGCACCCGTGAGCCTCGCCTCGCTCGCCCGCAAAAGGGCATGTTGCGACAGTTGGCGACTCCACTGGGGACTATTTTTGTGAGTTAGGCCTATTTTAAGGAATTGTGGATTTGTGAAAATTCGTGTGTGCATTTGTTGAACTGTGTAAAATGTAAATAATTGTTGTCTATTTCGCATTCTTTACACTGCATTCTAAGCACCCACGGGTTTGAGTAAAAAAAAGGGCCCTATACCCGGGTTCATGGGAATTTAAGGAGTGGAGGTGAATCTATCATCATGCTAGGTCTCCGACTTGCTTGATAATAGTGAAACCTCATCTAGAGCTTTCTCTCTTTATAATGTGTTGTCGCTGGTATTCCATACCGCCACAATATTATTATCTTGAGTGATGATACCTCTAGAAAACAGCCGTGTGAGTTATGAATTGTTGGGGAGTAGTTATTAGAGACCCCTAGATATTGTCCTATAGGTTCCCAAATAGGGGCAAAGAGCAAACACGCTCCGTGCCATTCGTTCTCATGAATTTTTTGGTAAATAGCACTAGTTTATAGTTTTGCTAGTGATGTTTGGTTTCTTTAGAGTAATATGTAACCTTTTTAGTACTACGTTGAGGCGCCATCATGCCTAAAACGTAGCATTAAAGTTGGATCTCTGCAGTCTCATATGTGTGAATTACCCCTTTGTGTTGTTTTCTTTCCGTTTCATGCATGCGCATCTGCATCATACCGTCACACATGCGTTGTATGTGGGTCTCGTCTTTTGTCATGGGAAGCTGGAAGATCCATATCGTCTTCTTAACTGCACACATGGGGCACTGCGCCCCCCAAATGCGCAATAAGGAGAGATAATTATCCGGGCTCTCGTGTCCGTAAATGCATTCATATCATGTACCGCATAAACATCTCTTCAGCATCATAATGAACATATCGTTCCTGCATTTGTCTGTTATCACATTCCCATTTTGCATGAGTCATTGCATCATCATGCATATGCGTTCAACATACTTTTTGTTCTACATGTTTGCTCATACATGATCCTTGTATTTTCCTCTACAAAACAAAAAAAAAGGGGGAAGCATGAAAATTCATGATGCATTCTTAGTTGCATGTGTTAGGTACCATGAGCCAACCATGTTGGGATCATAAACCCATTTCTAAAATTAAAAAAAAAAACACAAACAACAAAACAAAATGATTGAGCATGGAACCTAATGCGTGGTTAATTAAGAAAGGATGTCTCTTCGGGCATCTCAATCTCATAGTTACATTTTCCATGCATAGCATGCGTATTCTCGAGTCTTTCATCCCTATGAAATGTTGTTGAAGTATTGGCGATCAAAATTGCCATTCTCTAGGTTATGGGGTTGAACCAAGCTCGTGCTTTTACGAAAAGGTTCATCGAGTCAAGTTGAAGTATGGAAGTAACCATCTTGCAAAAAATTGGGGCAAAAGATGGATCATGTTACATCGCTCCTTCATCTACTGCCAAACACATTTAGGGCTGTCGATGTCCCTGTTACTTCCAGTTTCACCTTGACGGAGATGTCATGGACCATGTTGAAAATCTAAATTGATTCAACCCCATATCCTGTGTAAAAATTTGCAATACTTCAATTGTGCATCATTCACATACATCCATATTGTTCATTGTTTGCATTGCTCATTGCATTCTTTCCTTGAAAAGAAAAAGAGAACCTAATCATTGTTATAAAAAAGAAAAAAAAAGCATGCTTTACGGTGCCCTCACCGAACCTGTGCTAGAGCTAGAGTAATGGGTAAAGCGGAGGAGGTACAAGAGTAGATGGAGGCCGACATGGAGGCCATGAAAGAGCAAATGGCCGCAATGATGGAAGCCATGATGAGCATGAAGAAGATAATGGAAGCCAATGCGGTTGCAATTGCCGCTACCAGCGTTGTTGCTAAGGTGAACCCGACGTCCCCATCCGGCATCAACCAAATGAATCATCCAACCTCAGATATGGTAGGCAAAGATTTGGGAAGTACGGGCGGCCCCCATGATGTGCAAATTCAAAATGAGCACGCCTTCCCGCCATATGGCTTGCCTCTCAACTATACGCCACCCAATGTGGCGTACACTCCCAATAAGAATGTCAATAACTCCACTCCTATACCCATTGGAGCCAACAACCCCAAACTGATGATGCACATGTCTCTTAAACCGTGGGGGAGACACATGAAATTCCCCACCACAATCTAGCCGACTTCGAGCCTTGCCTCGGATATGCCACGGAAGGGCAAGCAGTTGTTGGTATACCCCTACAAAACCCTTTGGAAGGCCCTCAGTATCACCCACAACTACACCTCTTGCATTCCACAAACAAGTAAAAACCCTCATGCTATGGCAGAAATGGGAAAGTTGGATCATCTTGAGGAAAGGCTCAGGGCCATTGAAGGAGGTGAAGATTATGCCTTTGCTAACCTAGGAGAGTTGTTCCTAGTACCCAATATTATCACCCCTCCCAAGTTCAAGGTGCTGGACTTTGACAAGTACAAGGGGACTACTTCCCCCAAGAACCATTTAAAGATGTATTATCGGAAGATGGGGGCATACGCAAAAGATGAGGAATTGCTGATACATTCCTTCCAAGAAAGTCTTACTGGGGTAGCTGTTACCTGGTACACTAACTTGGAACCTTCTCGAGTCCATTCTTGGAAGGACCTAGTGGTTGCATTCGTTAGGCAGTGTCAGTATAATGTCTTCAGATAGGATGCAACTACAGAACATGTGCAAAAAGGGGGCACGAATCTTTCAAAAGAATACGCCCAAAGGTGGAGAGACCTGGCAGCTCAAGTGGCACCTCAATGACGGAGAAAAAATGATAATGATAGTAGACACATTACCAGTATTCTACTATGAAAAGATGGTGGACCACACACCTTCAAGCTTTGATGATATGGTCTTCACCGACGAAAGGATCAAAGTGAGTCTAAAAAGAGGCAAATCTGATCATCATTCTTTGATAAATGCTAAAAAACTAGGGCAAATGAAGAGGGGGAGAATGAGGGACAAGCCCATGCTGTGACTGCCATTCCTATACAGCCAAGTTTCCCACCAACCCAACAATGTCATTACTCAGCCAATAACAAACCTTCTCCTTACCCACCGCCCAGTTATCCATAAAGGCAATCCCTAAATCAACCACAAAGTCTGTCTACCGCACTTCCAATGACGAACACCACCTTTAGCACAAACCAAAAACACCAACCAAGAAATGCATTTTTCAGCGAGAAAGCCTGTAGAATTCACCCCAAATTCCAGTGTCCTATGCTGACTTGCTCCCATATCTATTTGATAATTCAATGGTAGCCATAACCCCAACCAAGGTTCATCAACCTCCATTTCTCCGAGAATACGACTCGAACGCAACGTGTGCTTGTCATGGAGAAGCCCCGGGGCATTCCATTGAGCATTGTAGGGGCTTGAAGCGTAAGGTGCAAGGTCTAATTGATGCGGGCTGGCTGAAATTTGAAGAGAATCACGTGTAAATCCTGACATTGACAAGAGATGCCACACCTGGGGCAATTTTGAAAGCTGTTGTTAGATGTCTCTAATGACTCATCAGGATTTTCAACTTTCACCGGAAGTGGGTGCAAGCCATTGGTCAGTTTGCTCAAGCGACCTATGCTCCTGAGTTTGGGACTTCCAAGACCGTTGGTGGGGGTGTCGTAAAACAACGAGTAAAGTTCAAAACAAATAAGTTTCAAAATAAAAAAAAGGAGTTAAAAAAAACATTTGATTGACTGTGTTTTCAAGATATTCATGTGACCTCATTCCGGAAAGTTTGTCTTTTTAGAGAGAAGTGAGTTATCAAGAATAGGATGTTGGCCTCAGTTACCTTAAGAAAAAAGGGGGTTGAATTAAGATACGAAGATTATTCCCCAATTAAACTTTCACTCTCTCTTTTCGGATTAACAATGCACCCTTAAACATGAATTACTCAAAAGACAATTCAAAATAAACTTCTTTAAAGCAAAAGATAAATAGCAATAAATAAAAGAAGTTTAAGGGAAGAGAGGAATGCAAACTTGATTTATACTGGTTCGGCCACTTCCCGTGCCTACGTCCAGTCCTCAAGCAACCCACTTGAGATTTTCCATTCTCTTTGTAAAACTCCTTTTACAAAGTCTGAACCACACAGGGACAACCCTTCCCTTGTGTTCAAGAATCCTCTACAACAAGAGACCCACGGTCTCTTAATCCCTTTTTAGAAATAAGAAGAAGAGAAGAAGAGATCTCTCTTAAAAGAGATAGATTGTACAATGAAGATCAATCAAAATTCCTTATTGAATATGCAAGTGGTTGACCAAGGAATCTTTTTGAGAGGATAAAATATTTCAGTTCAGAAAAACTCTTAATCTTTTAAGAGGATAAAACTTTTTGGGCAATGAAAACTCCCTTTAAGTTCATGTTTCCAAGTCACCTTTGATGGTTATTCATAAAAAATTTGAATAGGTGTGACTCTTGGCAATTATTTTCTGAAAATCCCCTCTGGTAATCAATTACCATCGATGTGTAATCAATTACACGTTATAAATTTTGAATTCAAATTTCTAGTGACTGTTATAAACATTTTTCAGCTACTGGTAATCGATTACCAGAGAGCAAATCTCAATTTGAAATGATAGAATTCTTTGGTCAAACCTTTTGTTTTTTCAATTTGGAAACTTCTTCCTAAAGATTCTAGAAATCAACTTGATCATATATCTTGGTTTTCTTGGATTCTTGTCTTGAATAAAACTTAGAAGCACTTGATCCTTTAGCATCATCGAGACATCAAAACATCTTGCTTCTACATAGGAGTCATTTGACTTAATCCATCAACTGAAAAATCCTTCAACTATTTCTGGTCCTTGGAAAATTCTTTTTGCAAGAATCAACTGCTTCTTTCATTCTTCCTCACTACGAGGTTGTGAAAACAAGACAATAATTGATACCTCTAAGCCCTACACTGGGGCAATGAGGGGCATCGTGCATGAGCCTCAAGTGAACATAGGGGCAGATCAAAAGTTCTCACCCGTCGATGTTTTTAAACAATAAAAAAAGGGAGACAAGCCCTAGAACTTCAATAGATTGATTAAACGTCAAATGGCTCCATTCCCGTCACTCCAAAATGGTCAAGTGACTAAATCAAACAGAACATACACTCTGAGAGAGTTCCCAGAGAGATTTGCAAAAGATAGGATAAGGTTGCATGAATTATCACATTTTTCAAAAGGACAGTCAATCTGTGTTTTCCAAAAAGATTAAATCAAAATCAAAATCACAAAATAGGGAAAGAATGTCACGAACATTGTACAACTTTCCATTACATTGCATTGTTTCATATGAGGTCAGCATTACCAAATTTCACAACAAAGGTTGCATGCGTCTGCATCCCTAAAAATCATGTTAACTGCATAGATTTCCTACATCTCGTGTCCAATCTTTTTGGATGACCTGCCCTCTCGATGAGTCGATCTCTTGCTTTCTCATAAAGGTGGACCCTTGGGTACTAGTACCTATCACCTTTAGAGGACTATATGTCCTCGCCTGCAGAGGGCTGCACGCCCTCTCCTTTAGAGGGCTACGCGTCCTCATTTTCAGTGTGCTCCATATACACACCTTAAGAGAATATAAGGTCCTTTGCCCTTAGATGCTTAACCGAGACTTGCGCTCCCGGTTAAGGGGCCAGTAGTTTCCTTTTATCAGTTCCTGGGCCACCCCCTGATATTAGAGGGCGACCAACTGTGCGAGCACATCCAGAGAGGGAGGCTATCACGCATCTACTATGCATACCGGGGCAAGATTTCACCCGTGCCGCTGCAAAAAGACGAGTGTGGATCATGCGCACCGACATGACCACTTTTACATGGATATGGATGATGTTGCTATTTAGTAACATTCTGCCCGGCGATCACAATGCCAATCTCCCCCTGCATATGTATCGGTTGGTCTGTGCCGTCATGACATAGGTAAGTATGCACATGGTTCAATTGATTTCTGATGTCATCTATTGTTTGCAGGGATCGCGCCCACAAGACGCCCAGTGGACCCGAAGAAGTCCAACAGGGCCCTGGGGTTTCCAACTCTGGTGGCGGGCCTCGTCAGTCCTACAGGGTGCCCGTTCCCCCAGCGAGGCCATGCCATTGTGACATAGGTAAGTATACATATGGTTCAATTGATTTCTGATACCATCTATTGTTTGCAGGAATGCACCCACAAAGACACTCAGTGGACCCAAAGAAGTCCAACAGGGCCCTGGGGTTTCCATCTCTGGTTACGGGCCTCTATAGTCCTACAGGGTGCCCGTTCCCCCCGGCAAGGTCACGTCATCATGACATAGGTAAGTATGCACCTCGCTCAACTGATTTCTGATTTCATCTATTGTTTACAGGGATCGCGCCCACAAGACACCCAGTGGACCCGATGAAGTCCAATAGGGCCCTGGGGTTTCTAGCTCTGGTTACGGGCCTCTGTCAGTTCTACGGAGTGCCTGTCGCCCCCAGCAAGGTCATCAGGCCCCCTACTAATCGAGCTTTCATCAAGAAGTACTACGCCCCCAGGCAGGCGCAGGGCGAAACACCACAGCAGCCTGGGGATGGCCGATAGCGGGCAACAGACGCACCGCCACCACCTCTAGAGTTCACCTCAGCTCATCCACAAAAAGGTTAGAGCGTTGCTTACGACACATGGCCGACCAATAGGCGACCAAGCCCGAAGCGTAAGCAAAGTACTAGGTCCGTGATCGACAAGTCATCACGCGTCCAACTCAAGATGTTAAAGAAGCGCTACTAAGAGGCAACCTAGTACCTTTTAAATCTCTGCTTGTTATTTGATCACCTTTGTTTCTCAAGTCATAGCAGGACACACCTAGTTGCTCATGATCCTAGGAATTTAAATAAAACAAGCACAAGCTCGGAAGGTAGTCATACCTCACAAAATATATATATATATATATATATATATATATATGTATGTTTAGGTAGAAAGATACCTTGAATATGCATGTATGTAGCAAAAATACTTCACAAAATATATATATGTATGTTTAGGTAGCAAGATACCTTGGATATGCATGTATATAGCAAAAATATCTCACAAAACATATATATGTATGTTTAGGTAGGAAGATACCTTGGACACGCATGTATATGGCAAAATACCTCACAAAATAACCGTATGTTTAGGTAGCAAAATACCTCAAAAAAAAAAGAGAGAGCAAAAAGAGAGCGAGCAAGAAAAGAATAAGAAAAAAAATAATAATAAAAATTTGTCTAGCTAAAAAACAACATGCTTGTGAAAAGAGATAATTTCCAACTTTTCTTTGAAAGATTTTACTGATCTTAACTAGTTTTTTGAAAAAAAATGTGTGTACACATTTGAAGGGTAAATGTTGTGAAAAGTTTCCCGGACGCCCAAAATGGACTCGGATTAATGCACAATTTGATAAAAGAACGTATTTTGGAAACACTGGGTTGACTTAAAATAGGGAAAATGAATCCTGAGCCCTAGTGTCACATGACCATAAAAACTTGATGCTTGAGTGCCCACATGGGTGCATGCATGACCAGTTTTGCATAAAATTTCCTAATCATCATTGTTGCATGTGTATCATAGAAATAATGTAGGACATCCCCTTTATCCCCGAACTGCTGGCCAAACCCTGACATATATCATGACCAGCCATTCTACAAGCCTTGAGCCAGAATTCCAACTTACCATAAACCTTGACCCAGGGTGAGAATGTCAATCCTTGCCCTCAGAAGAAAACACAAAAAGAAAAGAAAATTCCCAAACCAAGAAAGGGAGAAGACACAAAAAAGAAAGAAAATTCCCAATGAAAGAGTGGGAGAAAGCAAGAAGAAAGGAAAATTCTCGATCAAGGATCAGAAGAAAATAGAAGAAATATGCAGAAAGGTCTTCGGACCAGACAATATCTGAACAATACAGAATTGTCACCAAGTAAACTAAAAAGAAAGGAAACCACGACCCAAAGCGGCCCTCTCCCTTTGATTGCCAACCAAAATCCTGTGCGCTAGCGACTTTCTCGCCACGCACTAAACAAAAACAGAAAAGGAAAAGGCAAAAGCGCTCAAAGCCAAATTCCCCACCTAAAAACCATTCCCAAAATAAGTCCTATTGATCCATGATCACGCATGTAATCTTTGATTTGATAGGAAATGATTTGCAAAATCAAGTCATGAATATCTATGGTTCGGAATTAGGATAAAACACTTACCTTTGTGAGATTGATACACTTTGAGTGATTTTCTCCTATCTTTGTTGGACCCAGTGTTTCCTCTAAATGGTCGTTTAGAAATGAAATGCTAACATCCAAAATCTCATTTACAGTTATGAGAAAATTTCATCAGCATGCTCTCCTTCCCCGATAGACACATTGTTTTTCATCCAAAAAGCATATGTTGCTCTGATCAGTTGGAAGTTTTGTCTCTTTACTAAAGCATGTTCGCATTTTGGTGAAGAAAACACCGAGACTATTTTTAGTCTCACAGTTGTCAAGAACTACGTAGGTCTGAGTTCCTCATCACAAATTGAGGATACGTAGGAGCAAAAGCCCTGCTTTTGTCGACCACCCCACTTTTTGTTACCGTGACCCAAGGGTCTGGTGGCATGCGGAGCCACATGACCGTGGGATCCCCAATTTGTTAATGTTTGTTTTGTTTTGATTGACTTTTGTTTTGTACATACATATCGTTTGAGTTGTTACGTCGGTACTTGTTTCGTTGTTGTCAATAATGTTCGTTGAAATTCGGTAACCATGTAGAATTTTGTCATTTAGGAACGTCGTCCTAAAAATAAAATAAACCAAAATCATGATAAAAAAGAAAGAATTGTTGTGAATAAAATGTCTACGTATATAAAGAAAAAGAAAAATGTTTTAAAAGGGAAATGTGTATAGAAGGTTTTTGTGTGTGTAAGTGATGTGTGGAGAGAAATTCTTGTGTGTGTGAGCAACGAATGTGTATAAAGAAACTTTTGTATGAACCATAGGTGTGTGTCGGGAAAAATGAAAAAAAATCTTTGAACGTAAATAGGGTCTTGTATATAGACCGAGTGACGTAAAGAGAAAGAGTTCCAATGCGTGTACAGAAAAAGTTTGTCATGTATAAGAATGTAGATGTACAAAGGAAAGTTTTCCTCATAAAGGACCACAGGTGTATAATTTTGTGAATATATAAAAATGAAACAAAAAGGAAAAAGAAAGAAAGACCGCGAAGGTCGACATGTTATAGTTAAGAAGTATAAATCATTCGTAAAGAGCAAACGTATCTTCTGGAAACAAGGGACTGATGCTAAGAGTTTATTTTTCGGAATAACCGAGATAAGGATGGATGAATTCATTGAACTGATAAAAGAACATAATTGGGAAACGTTGGGTCTGTTTGTGTAAATTCCCAACCGTAGTATCACAATGCCATAAACGGGATGCTTGAGTGCCCACCTGGTTGTAGCCATGACTAATTTTGCACATTGTTTTCAAATCATCATTGTCACGCGTACCTTGTGGAGTAATATGGGAGTTTGGCCCGAGACCGACACCTTGACACCCAAATTTGTTTTGCCCCAGATATCAAGATTGGGTTCCCACGATAAAAGACCCCATTGAAACACAACCTTAGACCTTTTTGAACCTTGGCCTATAAAAAGAATCCTCATTCTTTCCCCCGAAGCAAAGGACAGCGGAATCTCCTCAAGGGAGAGCGAATAGAATGCTAAAACCCGATTTCCCAAAGAAAGGGATGGGGGAAGGAGAAGTAAAAGAAGGAAGAAATTGAAAGAAAGAAAAAGAAAAAGATGAAAATAAAGAAAAGAACAAAAGAAAGAAAAGGAAGGATTCCTGATCAAAGATCGAAAGGAAGTGAAAAGGGAAAAGAAGCAATTCTCGATCAATGAAAGAAAGAGGACAGAAATTCTTCAAGCCAGATAAATTTTCGGCAAGGTAAGTGACTGCCGGCAAAGGAAAACCCATTTTTGGTGTCTCTTCCCTTCAGATTGCCATTCAAGGTCGTTGTCGACCAACGATATCCCACCCCACCTGAACAAAGAGGAAAAGACCGAAACACCCAGCTTCCTCTCCAAAAACACTACCCTTGAGAAAATCCTATTGGTCCGTGATCGTACGTTTGATCTTTGATTCGATAGGAAGTCGTGTGCAAAATAGAGTCACGGTGCAGTTATGGTTTGGGAATAGGATAAAACACTTGCCTTGTGAGTTTTATACACTATGAGTGATTTATTTTCAGCTTAGCCCGATGTTTCCCCTACATGTTCATTTAAAAGCTAAAAGTTGACATCCTGCCCTTCATTCTCGGTTACAAGGAAGATTACCCTTGGCACAAGTATATTGTTTCTCTAAGATACGGTGCTCTCGCGAATGATTTATTTTTCTTTACAAAAAGCATGTTTGCCTTTCAGGTGGAAAAACCCGGTGGACCGTTCGGTCCTGCCAACCTCCTTTTTCGGAGCCCCATGAATGTTATTGCCTAGCGCTATTCATGTGTCCTCCACCTTCGAGTTTGGAGCTATGTTTCATGATTGCCTAAGTGTGGACCCTCAAGGCAATCCTCCATTCTCCCCCTTTTTTCGGAGCCCCATGAATGTTATTGCCTAGCGCTGTTCATGTGTCCTCCACCTTCGAGTTTGGAGCTATGTTTCATGATTGCATAAGTGCGGACCCTCAAGGAAATCCTCCATTCTCCCCCTTTTTTTCGGAGCCCCATGAATGTTATTGCCTAGCGCTGTTCATGTGTCCTCCACCTTCGAGTTTGGAGCTATGTTTCATGATTGCATAAGTGCGGACCCTCAAGGCAATCCTCCATCCTCCACCTTTTTTGGAGCCCCATGAATGTTACTGCCTAGCGCTGTTCATGTGTCCTCCACCTTCGAGTTTGGAGCTATGTTTCATGATTGCCTAAGTGCGGACCCTCAAGGCAATCCTCCATTCTCCCCCTTTTTCGAAGCCCCATGAATGTTATTGCCTAGCGCTGTTCATGTGTCCTCCACCTTCGAGTTTGGAGCTATGTTTCATGATTGCCTAAGTGCGGACCCTCAAGGCAATCCTCCATTCTCCCCCTTTTTTCGGAGCCCCATGAATGTTATTACCTAGCGCTGTTCATATGTCCTCCACCTTCGAGTTTGGATCTATGTTTCATGATTGCCTAAGTGCGGACCCACAAGGCAATCCTCCATTCTCCCCCTTTTTTCGGAGCCCCATGAATTTATTGCCTAGCACTGTTCATGTGTCCTCCACCTTCGAGTTTGGAGCTATGTTTCATGATTCCCTAAGTGTGGACCCTCAAGGCAATCCTCCATTCTCCCCCTTTTTTCGGAGCCCCATGAATGTTATTGCCTAGCGCTGTTCATGTGTCATCCACCTTCGAGTTTGGAGCTATGTTTCATGATAGCCTAAGTGCGGACCCTCAAGGCAATCCTCCATTCTCCCCCTTTTTTCGGAGCCCCAAGAATGTTATTGCCTAGCGCTGTTCATGTGTCCTCCACCTTCGAGTTTGGAGCTATGTTTCATGATTGCATAAGTGCGGACCCTCAAGGAAATCCTCCATTCTCCCCCTTTTTTTCGGAGCCCCATGAATGTTATTGCCTAGCGCTGTTCATGAGTCCTCCACCTTCGAGTTTGGAGCTATGTTTCATGATTGCCTAAGTGCGGACCCTCAAGGCAATCCTCCATTCTCCCCCTTTTTCGAAGCCCCATGAATGTTATTGCCTAGCGCTGTTCATGTGTCCTCCACCTTCGAGTTTGGAGCTATGTTTCATGATTGCCTAAGTGCGGACCCTCAAGGCAATCCTCCATTCTCCCCCTTTTTCGAAGCCCCATGAATGTTATTGCCTAGCGCTGTTCATGTGTCCTCCACCTTCGAGTTAGGAGCTATGTTTCATGATTGCCTAAGTGCGGACCCTCAAGGCAATCCTCCATTCTCCCCCTTTTTTCGGAGCCCCATGAATGTTATTGCCTAGCGCTGTTCATATGTCCTCCACCTTCGAGTTTGGATCTATGTTTCATGATTGCCTAAGTGCGGACCCACAAGGCAATCCTCCATTCTCCCCCTTTTTTCGGAGCCCCATGAATTTATTGCCTAGCACTGTTCATGTGTCCTCCACCTTCGAGTTTGGAGCTATGTTTCATGATTCCCTAAGTGCGGACCCTCAAGGCAATCCTCCATTCTCCCCCTTTTTTTTGGAGCACCATGAATGTTATTGCCTAGCGCTGTTCATGTGTCCTCCACCTTCGAGTTTGGAGCTATGTTTCATGATAGCCTAAGTGCGGACCCTCAAGGAAATCCTTCATTCTCCCCCTTTTCTTCAGAGCCCCATGAATGTTATTGCCTAGCGCTATTCATGAGTCCTCCACCTTCGAGTTTGGAGCTATGTTTCATGATTGCCTAAGTGCGAACCCTCAAGGCAATCCTCCATTCTCCCCCTTTTTTTTGGAGCCCCATGAATGTTATTGCCTAGCGCTGTTCATGTGTCCTCCACCTTCGAGTTTGGAGCTATGTTTCATGATTGCATAAGTGCGGACCCTCAAGGAAATCCTCCATTCTCCCCCTTTTTTTCGGAGCCCCATGAATGTTATTGCCTAGCGCTGTTCATGAGTCCTCCACCTTCGAGTTTGGAGCTATGTTTCATGATTGCCTAAGTGCGGACCCTCAAGGCAATCCTCCATTCTCCCCCTTTTTCGAAGCCCCATGAATGTTATTGCCTAGCGCTGTTCATGTGTCCTCCACCTTCGAGTTTGGAGCTATGTTTCATGATTGCCTAAGTGCGGACCCTCAAGGCAATCCTCCATTCTCCCCCTTTTTCGAAGCCCCATGAATGTTATTGCCTAGCGCTGTTCATGTGTCCTCCACCTTCGAGTTTGGAGCTATGTTTCATGATTGCCTAAGTGCGGACCCTCAAGGCAATCCTCCATTCTCCCCCTTTTTTCGGAGCCCCATGAATGTTACTGCCTAGCGCTGTTCATATGTCCTCCACCTTCGAGTTTGGATCTATGTTTCATGATTGCCTAAGTGCGGACCCACAAGGCAATCCTCCATTCTCCCCCTTTTTTCGGAGCCCCATGAATTTATTGCCTAGCACTGTTCATGTGTCCTCCACCTTCGAGTTTGGAGCTATGTTTCATGATTCCCTAAGTGCGGACCCTCAAGGCAATCCTCCATTCTCCCCCTTTTTTTTGGAGCACCATGAATGTTATTGCCTAGCGCTGTTCATGTGTCCTCCACCTTCGAGTTTGGAGCTATGTTTCATGATAGCCTAAGTGCGGACCCTCAAGGAAATCCTTCATTCTCCCCCTTTTCTTCAGAGCCCCATGAATGTTATTGCCTAGCGCTATTCATGAGTCCTCCACCTTCGAGTTTGGAGCTATGTTTCATGATTGCCTAAGTGCGAACCCTCAAGGCAATCCTCCATTCTCCCCCTTTTTTTTGGAGCCCCATGAATGTTATTGCCTAGCGCTGTTCATGTGTCCTCCACCTCCGAGTTTGGAGATATGTTTCATGATTGCCTAAGTGGGGACCCTCAAGGAAATCCTCCATTCTCCCACCTTTTTCGGAGCCCCATGAATGTCATTGCCTAGCGCTGTTCATGTGTCCCCCACCTTCGAGTTTGGAGCTATGCTTCATGATTCCCTAAGTGCGGACCCTCAAGGCAATCCTCCATTCTCCCCCTTTTTTCGGAGCCCCATGAATGTTATTGCCTAGCGCTATTCATGTGTCCTCCGCCTTCGAGTTTGGAGCTATGTTTCATAATTGCCTAAGTGCGGACCCTCAAGGCAATCCTCCATTCTCCCCCTTTTTTTCAGAGCCCCATGAATGTTATTGCCTAGCGCTATTCATGAGTCCTCCACCTTCGATTTTGGAGCTATGTTTCATGATTGCCTAAGTGCGGACCCTCAAGGCAATCCTCCATTCTCCCCCTTTTTTTTGGAGCACCATGAATGTTATTGCCTAGCGCTGTTCATGTGTCCTCCACCTTCGAGTTTGGAGCTATGTTTCATGATAGCCTAAGTGCGGACCCTCAAGGCAATCCTCCATTCTCCCCCTTTATTCGGAGCCACATGAATGTCATTGCCTAGCGCTGTTCATGTGTCCTCCACCTTCGAGTTTGGAGCTATGTTTCATGATTCCCTAAGTGCGGACCCTCAAGGCAATCCTCCATTCTCCCCCTTTTTTTTGGAGCACCATGAATGTTATTGCCTAGCGCTGTTCATGAGTCCTCCACCTTCGAGTTTGGAGCTATGTTTCATGATTGCCTAAGTGCGGACCCTCAAGGCAATCCTCCATTCTCCCCCTTTTTCGAAGCCCCATGAATGTTATTGCCTAGCGCTGTTCATGTGTCCTCCACCTTCGAGTTTGGAGCTATGTTTCATGATTGCCTAAGTGCGGACCCTCAAGGCAATCCTCCATTCTCCCCCTTTTTCGAAGCCCCATGAATGTTATTGCCTAGCGCTGTTCATGTGTCCTCCACCTTCGAGTTTGGAGCTATGTTTCATGATTGCCTAAGTGCGGACCCTCAAGGCAATCCTCCATTCTCCCCCTTTTTTCGGAGCCCCATGAATGTTATTGCCTAGCGCTTTTCATGTGTCCTCCACCTTCGAGTTTGGAGCTATGTTTCATGATTGCCTAAGTGCGGACCCACAAGGCAATCCTCCATTCTCCCCCTTTTTTCGGAGCCCCATGAATTTATTGCCTAGCACTGTTCATGTGTCCTCCACCTTCGAGTTTGGAGCTATGTTTCATGATTCCCTAAGTGCGGACCCTCAAGGCAATCCTCCATTCTCCCCCTTTTTTTTGGAGCACCATGAATGTTATTGCCTAGCGCTGTTCATGTGTCCTCCACCTTCGAGTTTGGAGCTATGTTTCATGATAGCCTAAGTGCGGACCCTCAAGGAAATCCTTCATTCTCCCCCTTTTCTTCAGAGCCCCATGAATGTTATTGCCTAGCGCTATTCATGAGTCCTCCACCTTCGAGTTTGGAGCTATGTTTCATGATTGCCTAAGTGCGAACCCTCAAGGCAATCCTCCATTCTCCCCCTTTTTTTTGGAGCCCCATGAATGTTATTGCCTAGCGCTGTTCATGTGTCCTCCACCTCCGAGTTTGGAGATATGTTTCATGATTGCCTAAGTGGGGACCCTCAAGGAAATCCTCCATTCTCCCACCTTTTTCGGAGCCCCATGAATGTCATTGCCTAGCGCTGTTCATGTGTCCCCCACCTTCGAGTTTGGAGCTATGCTTCATGATTCCCTAAGTGCGGACCCTCAAGGCAATCCTCCATTCTTCCCCTTTTTTCGGAGCCCCATGAATGTTATTGCCTAGCGCTATTCATGTGTCCTCCACCTTCGAGTTTGGAGCTATGTTTCATAATTGCCTAAGTGCGGACCCTCAAGGCAATCCTCCATTCTCCCCCTTTTTTTCAGAGCCCCATGAATGTTATTGCCTAGCGCTATTCATGAGTCCTCCACCTTCGATTTTGGAGCTATGTTTCATGATTCCCTAAGTGCGGACCCTCAAGGCAATCCTCCATTCTCCCCCTTTTTTTTGGAGCACCATGAATGTTATTGCCTAGCGCTGTTCATGTGTCCTCCACCTTCGAGTTTGGAGCTATGTTTCATGATAGCCTAAGTGCGGACCCTCAAGGCAATCCTCCATTCTCCCCCTTTATTCGGAGCCACATGAATGTCATTGCCTAGCGCTGTTCATGTGTCCTCCACCTTCGAGTTTGGAGCTATGCTTCATGATTCCCTAAGTGCGGACCCTCAAGGCAATCCTCCATTCTCCCCCTTTTTTTTGGAGCACCATGAATGTTATTGCCTAGCGTTGTTCATGTGTCCTCCACCTTCGAGTTTGGAGCTATGTTTCATGATTGCCTAAGTGCGGACCCTCAAGGAAATCCTCCATTCTCCCCCTTTTCTTCAGAGCCCCATGAATGTTATTGCCTAGCGCTATTCATGAGTCCTCCACCTTCGAGTTTGGAGCTATGTTTCATGATTGCCTAAGTGCGAACCCTCAAGGCAATCCTCCATTCTCCCCCTTTTTTTTGGAGCCCCATGAATGTTATTGCCTAGCGCTGTTCATGTGTCCTCCACCTTCGAGTTTGGAGCTATGTTTCATGATTGCATAAGTGCGGACCCTCAAGGAAATCCTCCATTCTCCCCCTTTTTTTCGGAGCCCCATGAATGTTATTGCCTAGCGCTGTTCATGAGTCCTCCACCTTCGAGTTTGGAGCTATGTTTCATGATTGCCTAAGTGCGGACCCTCAAGGCAATCCTCCATTCTCCCCCTTTTTCGAAGCCCCATGAATGTTATTGCCTAGCGCTGTTCATGTGTCCTCCACCTTCGAGTTTGGAGCTATGTTTCATGATTGCCTAAGTGCGGACCCTCAAGGCAATCCTCCATTCTCCCCCTTTTTCGAAGCCCCATGAATGTTATTGCCTAGCGCTGTTCATGTGTCCTCCACCTTCGAGTTTGGAGCTATGTTTCATGATTGCCTAAGTGGGGACCCTCAAGGAAATCCTCCATTCTCCCACCTTTTTCGGAGCCCCATGAATGTCATTGCCTAGCGCTGTTCATGTGTCCCCCACCTTCGAGTTTGGAGCTATGCTTCATGATTCCCTAAGTGCGGACCCTCAAGGCAATCCTCCATTCTTCCCCTTTTTTCGGAGCCCCATGAATGTTATTGCCTAGCGCTATTCATGTGTCCTCCGCCTTCGAGTTTGGAGCTATGTTTCATAATTGCCTAAGTGCGGACCCTCAAGGAAATCCTCCATTCTCCCCCTTTTTTTCAGAGCCCCATGAATATTATTGCCTAGCGCTATTCATGAGTCCTCCACCTTCGAGTTTGGAGCTATGTTTCATGATTCCCTAAGTGCGGACCCTCAAGGCAATCCTCCATTCTCCCCCTTTTTTTTGGAGCCCCATGAATGTTATTGCCTAGCGCTATTCATGTGTCCTCCACCTTCTAGTTTGGAGTTATGTTTCATGATTGCCTAAGTGCGGACCCTCAAGGCAATCCTCCATTCTCCCCCTTTATTCGGAGCCACATGAATGTCATTGCCTAGCGCTGTTCATGTGTCCTCCACCTTCGAGTTTGGAGCTATGTTTCATGATTCCCTAAGTGCGGACCCTCAAGGCAATCCTCCATTCTCCCCCTTTTTTTTGGAGCACCATGAATGTTATTGCCTAGCGCTGTTCATGAGTCCTCCACCTTCGAGTTTGGATCTATGTTTCATGATTGCCTAAGTGCGGACCCACAAGGCAATCCTCCATTCTCCCCCTTTTTTCGGAGCCCCATGAATTTATTGCCTAGCACTGTTCATGTGTCCTCCACCTTCGAGTTTGGAGCTATGTTTCATGATTCCCTAAGTGCGGACCCTCAAGGCAATCCTCCATTCTCCCCCTTTTTTTTGGAGCACCATGAATGTTATTGCCTAGCGCTGTTCATGTGTCCTCCACCTTCGAGTTTGGAGCTATGTTTCATGATAGCCTAAGTGCGGACCCTCAAGGAAATCCTTCATTCTCCCCCTTTTTTTCAGAGCCCCATGAATGTTATTGCCTAGCGCTATTCATGAGTCCTCCACCTTCGAGTTTGGAGCTATGTTTCATGATTGCCTAAGTGCGAACCCTCAAGGCAATCCTCCATTCTCCCCCTTTTTTTTGGAGCCCCATGAATGTTATTGCCTAGCGCTGTTCATGTGTCCTCCACCTCCGAGTTTGGAGATATGTTTCATGATTGCCTAAGTGGGGACCCTCAAGGAAATCCTCCATTCTCCCACCTTTTTCGGAGCCCCATGAATGTCATTGCCTAGCGCTGTTCATGTGTCCCCCACCTTCGAGTTTGGAGCTATGCTTCATGATTCCCTAAGTGCGGACCCTCAAGGCAATCCTCCATTCTTCCCCTTTTTTCGGAGCCCCATGAATGTTATTGCCTAGCGCTATTCATGTGTCCTCCGCCTTCGAGTTTGGAGCTATGTTTCATAATTGCCTAAGTGCGGACCCTCAAGGAAATCCTCCATTCTCCCCCTTTTTTTCAGAGCCCCATGAATATTATTGCCTAGCGATATTCATGAGTCCTCCACCCTCGAGTTTGGAGCTATGTTTCATGATTCCCTAAGTGCGGACCCTCAAGGCAATCCTCCATTCTCCCCCTTTTTTTTGGAGCACCATGAATGTTATTGCCTAGCGCTGTTCATGTGTCCTCCACCTTCGAGTTTGGAGCTATGTTTCATGATAGCCTAAGTGCGGACCCTCAAGGCAATCCTCCATTCTCCCCCTTTATTCGGAGCCACATGAATGTCATTGCCTAGCGCTGTTCATGTGTCCTCCACCTTCGAGTTTGGAGCTATGTTTCATGATTCCCTAAGTGCGGACCCTCAAGGCAATCCTCCATTCTCCCCCTTTTTTTTGGAGCACCATGAATGTTATTGCCTAGCGCTGTTCATGTGTCCTCCACCTTCGAGTTTGGAGCTATGTTTCATGATAGCCTAAGTGCGGACCCTCAAGGAAATCCTTCATTCTCCCCCTTTTCTTCAGAGCCCCATGAATGTTATTGCCTAGCGCTATTCATGAGTCCTCCACCTTCGAGTTTGGAGCTATGTTTCATGATTGCCTAAGTGCGGACCCTCAAGGAAATCCTCCATTCTCCCCCTTTTTTTCAGAGCCCCATGAATATTATTGCCTAGCGCTATTCATGAGTCCTCCACCCTCGAGTTTGGAGCTATGTTTCATGATTCCCTAAGTGCGGACCCTCAAGGCAATCCTCCATTCTCCCCCTTTTTTTTGGAGCACCATGAATGTTATTGCCTAGCGCTGTTCATGTGTCCTCCTCCTTCGAGTTTGGAGCTATGTTTCATGATAGCCTAAGTGCGGACCCTCAAGGCAATCCTCCATTCTCCCCCTTTATTCGGAGCCACATGAATGTCATTGCCTAGCGCTGTTCATGTGTCCTCCACCTTCGAGTTTGGAGCTATGTTTCATGATTCCCTAAGTGCGGACCCTCAAGGCAATCCTCCATTCTCCCCCTTTTTTTTGGAGCACCATGAATGTTATTGCCTAGCACTGTTCATGTGTCCTCCACCTTCGAGTTTGGAGCTATGTTTCATGATAGCCTAAGTGCGGACCCTCAAGGAAATCCTTCATTCTCCCCCTTTTCTTCAGAGCCCCATGAATGTTATTGCCTAGCGCTATTCATGAGTCCTCCACCTTCGAGTTTGGAGCTATGTTTCATGATTGCCTAAGTGCGAACCCTCAAGGCAATCCTCCATTCTCCCCCTTTTTTCGGAGCCCCATGAATGTTATTGCCTAGCGCTGTTCATGTGTCCTCCACCTTCGAGTTTGGAGCTATGTTTCATGATTGCATAAGTGCGGACCCTCAAGGAAATCCTCCATTCTCCCCCTTTTTTTCGGAGCCCCATGAATGTTATTGCCTAGCGCTGTTCATGAGTCCTCCACCTTCGAGTTTGGAGCTATGTTTCATGATTGCCTAAGTGCGGACCCTCAAGGCAATCCTCCATTCTCCCCCTTTTTCGAAGCCCCATGAATGTTATTGCCTAGCGCTGTTCATGTGTCCTCCACCTTCGAGTTTGGAGCTATGTTTCATGATTGCCTAAGTGCGGACCCTCAAGGCAATCCTCCATTCTCCCCCTTTTTCGAAGCCCCATGAATGTTATTGCCTAGCGCTGTTCATGTGTCCTCCACCTTCGAGTTTGGAGCTATGTTTCATGATTGCCTAAGTGCGGACCCTCAAGGCAATCCTCCATTCTCCCCCTTTTTTCGGAGCCCCATGAATGTTATTGCCTAGCGCTGTTCATATGTCCTCCACCTTCGAGTTTGGATCTATGTTTCATGATTGCCTAAGTGCGGACCCACAAGGCAATCCTCCATTCTCCCCCTTTTTTCGGAGCCCCATGAATTTATTGCCTAGCACTGTTCATGTGTCCTCCACCTTCGAGTTTGGAGCTATGTTTCATGATTCCCTAAGTGTGGACCCTCAAGGCAATCCTCCATTCTCCCCCTTTTTTTTGGAGCACCATGAATGTTATTGCCTAGCGCTGTTCATGTGTCCTCCACCTTCGAGTTTGGAGCTATGTTTCATGATAGCCTAAGTGCGGACCCTCAAGGAAATCCTTCATTCTCCCCCTTTTCTTCAGAGCCCCATGAATGTTATTGCCTAGCGCTATTCATGAGTCCTCCACCTTCGAGTTTGGAGCTATGTTTCATGATTGCCTAAGTGCGAACCCTCAAGGCAATCCTCCATTCTCCCCCTTTTTTGGAGCCCCATGAATGGTTATTGCCTAGCGCTGTTCATGTGTCCTCCACCTCCGAGTTTGGAGATATGTTTCATGATTGCCTAAGTGGGGACCCTCAAGGAAATCCTCCATTCTCCCACCTTTTTCGGAGCCCCATGAATGTCATTGCCTAGCGCTGTT